>NW_027633364.1:5000-12500 GCF_053919585.1 Euprymna scolopes
AACCAAGACCACTGAATGGTTCAAAACTGCAATCGAAGCGCATGTTCCCATGCGGAAATTCTATAGCAAGTCCCACTCTCCCCATTGGTTTACTTCGACTTGCGCAACTGCCATTGCTCAAAGGCAGCATGCATTCCGCAGGTTTAACCGACATAAGTCCAGTTCAAACAGACAGAAGTACATAGAAGCTAGAAGTAACGTTAAGAAAGAAATAGCGACAGCTAAGAGGGAATTTACGGAAACCACTAAAAAACGCATCGAAGCACAAAAACTAGGAACTTGTGACTTCTGGAAAATCTACAACAGTGTAGTAAATAATGGGCAATCAACAATTCCCCCACTAATCAACAATCACGAGGTTCTTTGCTCAGCAACTGAGAAGGCTAACATGCTTACCAGTCAGTTTGCCTCAAACTCCACACTGGACCCTCTAAACCACCCCCTACCTCAATTTCCTATGCGGACAGACGCCACGCTAGACGATCTGAAAATCACCCCTGCTCAGGTGCATGCTATCATAAAAAACCTTGACACTTCCAAAGCATGTGGACCCGACCTCATCCCAGCTGTGCTATTAAAAAAGTGCTCAGCCGAAGTAGCTCCAGTTCTCTCCAAACTCTACAACAAATGCCTTAATGAATCTTGCTTTCCGAGCTGTTGGAAAACTGCTTCTGTAGTACCAGTATTCAAGAATTCTGGCGAAAGAACTGACCCATTAAATTATCGCCCTATTAGCCTCCTCCAACTTTTTGCCAAAATATTTGAGACCTTAATTAACCATGCTCTAGTCCAGCACCTTACAGATGCTAAACTTCTGACCGACCATCAATATGGATTTAGACAAGCCCGTTCCACGGCAGACATCCTCACTGTAATCTCTGAACGCATATACCATTCACTGGACAAAGCAGGAGAGGGCAGAGCGGTAGCTCTAGATATATCTAAGGCTTTTGACAGGGTATGGCATGAGGGTCTCCTCAGGAAGATTAGATCTTACGGTATCACTGGTAGAATACTTAACATAATTAAATCCTTTTTAGATAAGAGAAAAATCCAGGTTGTCCTCAACGGTCGTACATCTAAACAATATGATATAAATGCGGGAGTGCCCCAGGGATCTATCCTTGGACCTCTGCTGTTCCTGATATTCATAAATGACCTCCCTGACAAAATTGCCTCTGAGATGGGTATATATGCTGATGACACCACACTCTATAGCAGGCACGACAGGAAAACAAATGAACATATATCTAAAGTAATGGCAGAAACACTAGAGGATGACCTCCAATCAGTAGTGGAATGGGGACAAAAATGGATGGTAACGTTCAATGCCACCAAGACAAAACTGGTTTCATTCAATAATTACAAGAAACCTTCTCTACCACCTATAGCAATGGCCAACGACTCTATCTGAGAGTACGTCTCTCAAGCTCCTTGGCCTAACGTTCACAGGAAACATGAATTGGAACAATTACATCGAGGGCATTGCCAGGGCCGCTGCAAGGAAGGTGGGCTCTCTCTACCGTGCTAGAAAACTTCTAACACCCGAAAGTATCCTGTACCTCTATAAGGCCACTATTCGCCCATGTATGGAGTATTGCTGTCATATTTGGGCCGGTGCATTGGCTACTAGTCTCTCGCTCCTTGACAGGGTTCAAAAGAGAGTCGCAAATCTGATAGGCCCTGAACTGGCATCTAAACTTCAGCCTCTGTCCCATCGTCGAAACGTTGCATCCCTCTGCCTGTTCTACAAGTATTATAATGGTGAATGCTCTGAAGAACTGCAAGCACTTGTGCCCCCATGACGTGAACACCCTCGACAGACCCGACAAGCTGCAAAATCCCACCCCCACACTGTAGAGATCCCTAGATGTAAAAGATCTTTCTACTCCAGTAGTTTCTTCCCCAGAACTGCTAGACTTTGGAATTCCATTCCAGGTCACTGCTTCCCCAACTGTACTGACATGCATAAGTTCAAGTGCAACGTGAACCAACATCTCGCTGCCCTAATCCCTACATAGTACCCCAGTAGATGTTTCCCCTGATAGTAGCCCCATACACCAAAGTGGCAATGTGCCTTGTTTGGGGTGAAAATGTAATAAAAAAATTTAAAAAAAAACTATAAATGGCAAGCCTAGGTTGGCCTTGGTGTGTCTTACTCAAATGCCACCAGAAGTGACGCCGAAGAGCGTACATGTCCTCCCACCAAGACTCTCTGACTCGACACCGTCATTTGTACATATTGTAAATATACCTTTTCTTTAATACACTTATTATTGCGTTATCTTGTTGTTTGCGTCTTCATTGTATTTTCTTACTAATTATTGTTCAACATTGCAACCACAACAGATGGCGACGAGATATGAAGCGTCAAATATAACAGTTTGACGAAGAACTATTTAAAAAAGTACAACGCAAAGGTTGACCATTTTTTTTAAGGAATGCAAAGTGTTGACGAGCAAACGGATTTTACGCTAAAGAGAAGTTTTAACTCAAGTGAAAAAAAAAAAAACTCTAACGTGGCAAAAGCGACAATTTACGCCGTTTTCTGGGAATCCGACTTGCAAACGAATGTAAAAGTGAATTTTTGGTTGTCGCTACACGACAAATCTTACTAAAGGACCAACTTGTAAACGAAAAGCGAACTTTATTCTGTCGCAAAAACGACAGGTCAGACCCGTATTACGAAAAGCAAGGAAGTAACCTACGAAAAAAGTTCACCAGTGGATTCTAATTACTGTTCTCCGTAAACAAAACAACAACTAAAGGACTTTTTAATTAATGTTTTGGTTGACGTCGGTACTAAAAGGAAATACCACAGCTAAAACTAAAATTCAAGGAAAGGATTTTTTTTCTTGAAGTTGTCACTGAATAACGGATAATACAGTAAAACGTCACGGGGAAAAAAAGGTAATCTCAATTTAAGAGGTATTTTAATTACTAAAATACTAGAAAAAAAAAAACTCAAAGAACTAAATGTACTGCATACATTTATTCAATTGTGACTCGATTTAAAAAAAAAAAAAAAAAAAACCCAAACTTTTATCTTGTGGAAAGAGTTACTTATTAGTAAGTGCCTAAAAACGGAAAGTTAATTCCATTTCGTGATTCCAGATAAACCTGTTTTATTTTTTTTTTGCAGCGTGACTCGCAAAAAGAATATATTATTGCAAGCAGCGATATTATTATTGAAAACAGGAGCTTACAGCAATTTGCTTTTTTGTTGTAACCCAAACCGGTGTATATGGTACATGGTACAATATTTTTTTTTAACTACACACTAAAAAAAAAAAAAAAAAAAACATGGAAGACTTATCAAAAATGTTCATGCAATTTTTACAAGCACAGGCTAGACAAGCTACACAAAACGAGTTTTTGCAAACACAAATACAGGCACAGGCTGACCGCGAGGAAAAGAGAGAGGACAGATTATTGAAATGGCAGCAGGAACAAGAAGAAAAGCAGAAAATGGCGCAATTAAAGCAGAAAAAACTGCAATTGGAACAGGAAGAAAGGCATAAGAAACTACAATTGGAATATGAAGAAAGACAAGAGGAACGTTTTGCTAAAACACTGGAACTACTAAAGAGTAATCGAGTAAATGTCGATAGTGTTAATTTCTCCCATACAACTATTTTTAATGGCATGGACACATTTCATTATGTGCCTGAGGAAGAGAAGAATTTTGAAGCATACTACACAAGATACGAGGATGTTTTTCAACTGGACTGTAAAAATTGGCCAAATAGTCAGAAAGTGAGCCTCTTACTCAGAAAATTGGGTACATCAGAACACAGCAAATTCGTAGATTACATATTACCTAAAAAAACTGCGGAATTAGAGTTCATCCATGAACTCTAATTCCGCAGTTTTTTTAGGTAAAATTACTAAAAGAATTATTTAATCCAAATATATCTCTTTTTCATAAAAGATGGCTGTGCATGAATCTAAGAAAGATGGACAACCAAGATTATTTGACATACGCATCAGTTGTCAATAAAAACTGCGATAATTTTAAGCTTGCAGAACTAACGGTAGAAGATTTTAAATGTTTAATCTTCGCTTCCACGAAAAATGCAGAAATACGCAGACGAGTGTTGTCTAAGCTGGAATCTGAGCAAGATTTAACCCTCCAGAAACTAGCAGAGGACTGTGAAAGGGCCATTACACGAAAAAATGATTCAAAAAATATAGAAGAATCCGGAGTGGCATATGTAAGAAAAGTTAGAAAACCATACGCACCAACCAAGAACTTTACAAAGAAAAGCAATGGAACGGGATATTCCAAAGATAATAACCATAAATATAGTACAGAATATAACAAGCCTCTTCCTAGATATAACTGTAAGAGATGTGCAGAAAAGCATTGGGAATCAGATTGTCCTTATAAGAAGAAAAAATGCTACATTTGTAAGAAGGTGGGACACAAAAGCGATTGCTGCAGATATAAAGATTACACCAGAAAGAGAGTACAGCAAACAAAATTAAATACAAAATTAGACAAAGATCGGCGAAAATACGTAAAAGTGGAAATATTTAAAACATCAATAAAGTTACAACTCGACTCCGGCTCCGATGTTTCTATAATAAACCTGAATACGTGGAACAAGTTGGGAAAACCGGCCATGATGAAAACTAGTAAAGCAGCCCGGACGGTAACTGGTGGTGGTATAAAATTTGAAGAAGTTGTCCTCCCGATAAAATTGAAAGGGATTTCGAAGAAATTAAAAATATTCGTACTAAAAAATAGTGAAAATCTGTTTGGAATAGATTTAATTGAGAAATTCGGACTATGGGATAAGCCAATCAATACATTCTGTAAAAAATTAGAATGTTCTTCTCCAACAACAGTAAATATAAAAGACGATTTAAAAGAATTATTTCCTGAGGCATTCACGACTAACTTAGGTCGCTGCAATAAATTCAAGGCCTCGTTTGAACTTAAAGAAAACGCCAGCCCATTTTTTAGAAAAAAGCGAAATGTTCCGTTCGCTGGGTTGGAAAAGATTGATAAAGAATTAAATACATTGGAACAGACGGGAATTCTATCAAAAATAGAACACAGCGAGTGGGCAGCCCCCACCGTATACGTAAAGAAAAAGAATGATGAAGTTAGAGTGTGCGCAGACTTTGCGACCGGGGTCAACGCCCTATTAAAAGATCACCATTACCCCCTACCGAGCCCAGAGGAAATATTCACAAAGTTGAATGGGGGTAATATCTTCTCCAAGATAGACTTGAGCGACGCGTATTTGCAAATACCGGTCGAGGAGAATTGCTCAAAAATAATATGCATCAATACGCATAAGGGATTATACAAATACAACCGATTGCCTTTTGGCATCAAAGTAGCGCCTGCCATCTTTCAGCAAGCGATGGACACCATGCTAAGTGGTATTGAGTGCGCATGTGCATACCTGGACGACATTGTTGTCAGGAGCAAATCCCTAGAAGAACATAAGGAACATTTGAAACAAGTATTTACTCGAATACAAGAATTCGGCTTTAAAGTAAAAGAAAGTAAATGTGACTTTTGTATGAGCGAGATTAAGTATCTTGGACACATAATAAACAAACATGGACGACGTCCAGACCCGGACAGATCTGCGGCAATAAAAAATATGCCAGCACCCGATAATGTAACAACCTTGCAGATTTTCTTAGGACTCGCAATTTATTACCAATCTTTTATTGAAGGAATGCATAACTTGCGAGCCCCCTTAAATAATCTGCTTAAAAAGGATACACCGTGGAACTAGACGCAAGAATGTCAAACCGCTTTTGACAAAATAAAGAGCGCACTAACATCCGAATTATTCTTAACGCACTTTGACACAAACTTAAAAATAGTCGTCGCTAGTGACGCTAGCTCCTACGGCTTAGGAGCATGCATTCAACATATTATGCCGGATGGGTCTAGAAAACCAATAGCGCACGCTTCGAGAACGCTGATACCAGCCGAAAGGGCATATTCACAAATCGAAAAAGAAGCGTTGAGCATAATCTTTGCCGTGACTAAATTTCACCGATATTTATATGGTAGACAATTCATACTTGAAACCGACCATAAACCGTTAGTCACGATCTATGGATCAAAAAAAGGATTGCCGGTATACACCGCAAATAGATTGCTGCGCTGGGGTACAATACTACTTAATTACGATTTCCAGCTACAACATCTAGCATCAAAAAAGATTTGCCATGCGGATGGACTGTCAAGACTGATACCACAGAAACACAATCTGGAAGAATCAGTCATTGCAGCAATTCGGACAAATGTTGAAGTAAAAAATATGGTAGCAAACATCATTAAGGAACTACCCGTAACTTTGTCGGACATTAAAAGGGAAGCCGAGAAAGACGAATATATAAAGGACATAAAAGAGAAAATTATAACGGACACAAAGGTGCAGGAAGTTTTCTCCATATGTGACGATGTGTTACTGTACAGCGAGAGAGTGGTAATACCCAAAACATTGCAGAATAGGATGTTAAGAGATTTCCACACAGGACATCCGGGGATAAATCGAATGAAGTCGTTAATGAGAAGCTACGTGTACTGGCGTAACATGGACACTGACATAGCGACAACAATTGATAAATGTAAAGGATGCCAGTTAGCGGCAAAATCTCCACCTATAGTACACAAACCTTGGCCGAAAACCGACCAACCATGGTTGAGAATCCACATGGACTTCGCTGGTCCAGTAGGTGAAAACTATTATTTAATTGTAGTGGATAGTTTCACAAAATGGCCGGAGGTAATGCGTTGCAGGAATCCAACAACGAACAACTCAATAGGGTTCCTACACGAGTTGTTTGCAAGATTCGGTGTACCAGACACACTGGTCACTGACAACAGAACGCAGTTACCATCCGCAGAGTTTAAGGAATTTTGCGACACGTTCCGAGTGAAGCACATCACGACTCCGCCGTATCATCCAAGGTCGAACGGCCTCGTGGAAAGGTTCGTGGACACGCTAAAACGAGCGTTAAAGAAATCCATTGGAACACCAACAGAAAAAGCTTTGCAACAATTCTTGCAAGTATATAGGATTACACCACATCCTAGTACACCATCAAACATATCACCAGCTGATCTAATGTTTGCCAGAAAGGTAAAATCAGCGTTTGACAAACTATTGCCAAGGCAGGCAATTATCCGAAACACTACACACACGAGAAGAAAGAAATATAACTCGGGAGATCGAGTATATTTTAAGTGCTACAGAAATAACACATCTTACTGGGAATGTGGAGTAGTGGATAAACGCATTGGTGATTGTACATACATGATTAAAGGTCCACAGAATATACATAAAAGGCACCTAAATCAGATAAAAAAACGTCATATCCAAGATGATGATGATACGACAACAGTCGAAGAGGAGGACACCATAGATATTATATGCGAATCTTTTAATTTGGAACCGCCTCAAAATGCACCTGAACCCCGAAGATCAGGTAGGAAAAGAAAAGTGAATGAACCATTAATGGTAA
>NW_027633364.1:17500-35000 GCF_053919585.1 Euprymna scolopes
CTCATTTTTCCTATTAATACAAGTTTCTTTATAACAATTTTCATTTGTGTTCCTTTCTTCTTGTTGACATCATATTATTTTGTTACAACATATAACCCAACAGGATTTTTTGTTTTTTATTGAAGTGTTTGAAAATTATTTGCTGGAATTAAATATGACATAATGTTTGCTAGTTTTTACAGGAACTTTACAAAATGTTGGGAAAAAAATTGGTACAGTTTTACAAAACTTGTAAATAATAAATAACAAAATAAATTTTAAAAATTACAAACTGCTCAAGTTTTGTAAAGATTAAAGGAGTTGTGCTTGAAAGCTATGACAATGCAGTTTAGTGTGGGAATACCATGGACAAGAACCAAAGAAGTAAAAGAGTAATAAATAATAATATTGAATTTCAATTATAATGTTTATTTATCAGCATAATGTGTCCCACAAAATGTTCTGTATTTCCCAAATTTTCGAAATACATTTCTTTGCAAATAAATAAAAAGGAAAAAAATGGTGTACAATTGATTAGACAGGGCTTTCATGTTTTTATCAGAACTGGATGTTAATTCCGTTCATTCTCCTCCAGGATCCTCCGACCACTCCGTCGTATCAGTTAAGATAAAAATGAAATATAAGTCCCCAGACATACCCCTCCTCCGTACTGTATACCGATACTCTGGCTGACTGGGACAGCTTCCGTACATTCATATCTGATTTACCTCTGCATTCCATGTTTAAAAAGGATATGTCCTCTATAGTATCAGATCTGACCGAATGGTTAATTGTAGGCATAGACCAATTCATACCATCTAAAAAATTCCAACAAAAACCTAACAGCCAGCCATGGTTCTCCCCAGAATGTGCTGCTGCTATCGTGCACAGAAATCACTTTTTCCATAACTACCAACGTAATAGATGCACTGAAACTAAAGCTGCTTTCAGGAAGGCCAGCAACCACTGTAAAAGAGTAATAAAAAATGCAAGAGAGCTATATGCCCAGTTTGTTAAATCCAAGGTAGCTGATCAGCGGCTTGGTTCCCACCAGTTCTGGCAAATAACAAATAGGATCCTGAACAGAAGTGTGCGTTCTATCCCAACCATTATCAATGGACCAGAGGTCATCTTGTCAGCATGAGACAAGGCCAAACTATTTGCAAAGAACTTTGCAGCTAATTCTACTCTATACGACGAAGGCCATCAACTCCCCATATTTCCTCCTATAACACAGAACACGCTATATATCTGTGCATGAGGTGGTCAAGCTAATCAAGAATCTTGATTCCAGTAAAGCAACTGGCCCTGACGGCATTCCAATTATAGTTTTAAAAAAGCTTCAACTAGAACTTGCTCCCATACTTACAAAACTGTTTAAGCGTTGCCTTAAGGAGAAGTGCTTTCCGACTCCCTGGAAAACCTCATCAGTATGCCCTGTATTTAAGAATTCAGGTGATAAGTCATCTCCCTCTCAGTACAGACCAATAAGCCTCCTGTGTGTTATGAGTAAGTTGCTGGAATCCATATTAAATAGAGAAATAGTAAACCACCTCAGCAGAAACAATCTTCTTAGTGACACACAATATGGTTTCCGTTCTGCAAGATCTACCACAGATGTGCTAACGGTTATATCTCACAGGATTAGTGAATCTCTTGACAAAGGCTTCATTTCTAGGGCAATTGCTCTTGACATATCAAAAAACTTCGACAAGGTATGGCATAAGGGCATACTTCACAAGATTTCCAGCTATGGTATAACTGGAAATGTTTTCTCAATCATTAAATCATTTCTCTCCAATAGGCTCATAATAGTAGTGGTCGATGGACAAAAATCAGAGGCCTGCAGTATTAATGCTGGAGTCCCTCAAGGGTCAATCCTGAGCCCAACTCTCTTCCTGATCTACATCAATGACCTCCCTAAACACATACTTAAATCATTCGTTGACATCTATGCTGATGACACGACCATCTACGGCAACACATCAAAGGCTGTAAATGACCAAGTTCTCTCTGATTCTCTCTCCTCTGATCTCAAGCGCGTGGTTCAGTGGGAGAAGTCGTGGCTGGTTACCTTTAATGCATCTAAAACCAAACTCCTATCTTTACATCATCAACGCTCTGATCCCCATCTGGCATCAATTGAAATGGATGGCTCTCATCTGGGAGAAGCCCTGTGTTTTGACAAGCTTCTGGGCTTGTCTTTTACTCCTGATCTGAAATGGAACATGTACATCAAGTCTGTTGCCAAGGTCGCTGGAAAGATGGTGTGATCCTTCTACCGCTCCAGAAGACATCTCACTACTGATGCAATTCTCTATCTATATAAAAGCCAAGTACGTCCAAGGATGGAATACTGCTGTCATATCTAGGCAGGAGCTGCTAAAAACAGCCTATTCTGCCTTGACAGAGTACAAAATAGACTTCGTGGCTTAGTGGGGGATGCCCTTTTCTCTACCCTGCAACATCTCTCCCACAGAAGAGACGTTGCAAGCCTGTCCTTGTTTTATCATTATTTCCATGGCAGGTGCTCGTCTGAACTCCAATCTCTGGTCCGCCCTCGCCAATCTTTCACAAAAAACACCCGTCTAGCTGAATCCACTGTGAAAAATTTACCCCACTCTTTATCTGTGTCTAAATCAAAACGTGGATTCCATGAACAAAGCTTCTTTCTTAGAACTGCACGCCTGTGGAACTGTTCCGTCTGCCTGCTTCCCACCTGACTACAACTTGGATGTCTTCAAGTCCAACATTAACAAATTCCTAATGAACCGCCCCCTTAAGTAAACACTTCATCAAATCTCCACACTAACGTACTTGCAATAACCCTTATCCTTGAGTGGCTTCCGGGCCTTGATAAGTGGTGACCACCGTGTAAAAAAAAATAATTATGCTGCCAGGCAGGTTAGCATATTTGTTAAATTAATTTTCGAAATATGGATCATAATGGTGTTAAGTATTGTTAGAAATTCTAACTTTTTCTTCACTTATAATTGTTATTTTAATACCTGCCGTGTGTTTATATCTATCTAATATAATTAGAGTGTTATAAGGAAGGCAACTCACGAGTTATTACCCTTGGGCAGTGTTCCGTATTTTATATATATATATATATGTGTGTTTATACCTATCAGGGAGACCCAATGTTGTCTGAAATGTAATGTGGATCAACAAAGGTTCCATCCTCCTATACTTTTATTGTCATCAAAATCGGTGAAATCACACATTTTTTTAATCAAATCAATTGTCTGCTCTACTTAGAAAATTCCCCCTCTAATGTACTGGGAGGAAGCTTCACATACCTGGCCACAGTGACTTAGCTCACAATACATTGTAGTCTAAATTGCACTGTAGCAAATCTGCTATTGATTTTTCTGTGTCGTGGAACAACAGTGAAAATAAGAACAATCAAGTCGAGGTTTGGTTAAGGAACAAGTGTATTAACAATAATGTACAAAGATAAAAAAGCGTGTATATCTGCTGGGCACTCGGCTAGCAGTTGAAGTGCAGTCGCATCTCTCACCGGTGTTGGAATTACTAGCGCTATTTATAGTGCAAAACCCCTCAGCAAAACCCCTCCTCTCATGATGAATTCACTTCTCCGCATGCGTCATATGACGTCGTAACCTGATTTACTTTAAATATTTGAAAAAGCGACACAATTTTGGCGACGTTGTCTTAGCTCAGTTGCTTAGAGCGTGGCCTCATTATTTAAACGTTTCTGGTTCGAATCGTTGTGTGAGATGTCTTTTTTTTTTTTTTTCGATTTTTAAAATTTTAATATTGAAGCAGGGTTATTTAAGCCATTTTTCACGCGTTTTCAGATTTTTTACCGTTCGTTTTTCTGTTTTTTTTACTTCGCTTATTTTTAGGTTTTCATTAACACCCCCCACACCCTTTGACCACACACACACACCCAAAAACACCCGGGCAACGTCGGGTACCCCCCGGGGTTATTTAAGCCATTTTTCACATGTTTTTTTTTTTTTGGTTTTTATTTTTCAGATTTTTTAAAGAAGTTTTAACATTCGTTTTTCTGTTTTCTTTTTCGCATTTTCTTTTTTTGTTTTTCCTATTTTTACATCGTTTGTTTGCCTTACATTAGTTTTTTTTTTGTGTTTTTTTTTTTAACATTTACTTCATTTTTATTTTTTTTTTTACACAGTGATCACCACTTATCAAGGCCGGGAAGCCACTCAGGGATAAGGGTTATTGCAAGTACATTACGTTAGTGTGGAGATTTGATGAAGTGTTTACTTAAGGGGGCGGTTCATTAGGAATTTGTTAACGTTGGACATGAAGACATCCAAGTTGTAGTCAGGTGGGAAGCAGGCAGACGGAACAGAGTTCCGCAGGCGTGCAGTTCTAAGAAAGAAGCTTTGTTCATGGAATCCACGTTTTGATTTAGACACAGATAAAGAGTGGGGGAAATTTTTCACAGTGGATTATTATTCTTATGTTTTGATTAACACCCCGCCCGAGCACACACATCGAAAAACACCCGGGCAACGCCAGGTACCCCCCCCGCTAGTCTCTATATATAAAAGCAAAAATGTGTGTATGTATGTATGTGTGTTTGTATGTCTCGCAAAAACTTTCAACACAGGTCACGGATTTTCGCCAGATAGGTATCATTTTAAAGTTCCAACCTTCGCCCGACAAATATAAAAAAATTGGGCAAAAACATTAATTCCTTCGCCTTAAAATCATCAATTTTGTACAGGGAGGGGTGCAGAAAAAATCGTTCCTTCATTTTCTCTGCTCCTGCTACTATGACGTCATGTTTGACCTAGAAAACGTTGACCTTAGTTTAAAACCACCTGCAAGTGTTTTTAAAGGTTTAATTTTATCCATTCTCAGTTGTATGTCTCTTTGGTGTAGGGGTAACGTGTCGGGCATTTTTTTTCCGCCTTAGCCTCGATGTTTCTGGTTCGAGCCTGTCTTTCTGCCTAAACTTTTTTTCCTCTTTTACACCTTTTTTTTCTCCTTTTTTTTTTACATTTGTTCGCTGTTTTGTTTTGTATTGGTTTTTCTAATTTTTCTTAACATCGTGTTTTTCTTTTTTTTATAATATTGAAATAGGGTCACCATCTCCTACATACACCCCCCCAAACACCCGGCCAATGCCGGGTACCCCCACTAGTCTATATATATATATATATATAAAAGGCAAAATGGGCACGAGCATTTATGTATGTCCGCGAAAGGCTTTTTGCATCGGAGTCAGTTAGATTCCACAAGAAGTTTTTGCATACTTCCCAGATCGCAATATCTCGCATTCGCAAATGAACATCCTTTCTTTCCTTTTTTTAACAGTCAAACAAAATTCCCATCATGCCGTCGTCTTGGGTGTTTGTCTTTTTCGTATAATAAAGTGAAATTATTCAAACACAAATGATTGCCTGGCCTCCCAGCTTGCTTCACTTAAGTAATTGGTCCTTGGTTAATGTAGGGGAAACCCTTCATACTGAGGCAATTACTATTTATTTAGATACTGCCAGAGTGCTCCCTTTTTGGGGGGAGCTGGTTTTCCCCCACATTAAAAACGACCTTGTGTCTCTTTTGCTTTTGTGGGGAAGCAAATAAAAACCCCGATAGAAAGCGAGAAGCTCAACTGACTCCTGGCCAGGTTTAAAAGCAACATTCATTTCTGCGCATGCATGGCAACTACTATGATTAAGTTAATTACCAACTCATTGAATTCACTATTCTCTTTTTTTCACATTCTTTTCCTCCTTTTGCAGTATGAGTTTGAGCCTACCACTTTTTTTTTTCTTTTTGCTCAACACACACCTCCAAACACCCGGGCAACGCCAGGCACCCAGTCTAGTAGAAAAGAATCTACAGTTGATTTTATAGGCTGGGGCTTTCTGCTTGTGCAATGATAAAACGTCTCAAATGCAACTGTGATGTTAGGTTGTATAAAAGTGTTAACTTTAGTCAAAATCGGACTTTCTCTTTTAATCTTTTAGTTATCAGATGCATTCCGATACAAAACACTCTTAGACACATCAAGTACCTTCATGTGAAATTAAAAAAAAATCGATCTGTTTCAGAGTCCATATGGAACGAATTCAAACGCCCACAAAGTTCCTTTTATATAATAGTAGAGATATGTACACACATGCATATATATACACAGCTTCAGTTACCTTCAATAAGTTTTCACACATTTTTTTCATATGGCCACTTTTATTGATTGTACACACATGAAACTCTAGTCCTCTTCAAAGTGACTGCAATGCACTGGTTGTACCATTCCAACAACTTCTGGAAGGCCCCATGGAAGTCCTCTTGTGTAAGCATGTCACCCTTGTCACAGCCATCTTGTCTCATAACAACAGCATCCGTTTTCCTTAAGCTTAGGAAATAAGCAAAAGTCACAGGGAGCAAGGTCTGGACTACAGGGAGGAGGAGGAACTGTCTTGATGTCCATCTTGATCTGTGACGAGGATGGAGTTGTGGGCTGGTGCATTATCCTGGTGGAAATATCACTGACCCGATTTGAAGAGTGCTAGCCTTTTCCGTCGGAATCTCTTTCTGAACTCTCTTAAAACCTAAACAAAGTATTCCTGGTTGACTGTCTATCCAGTGGAAACCCAGTGGATGTAGATCATACCCGTGCTGTCAAAAAAAGGATCATCATAAGTTTCTGGGTGGATTTTCTCTGTCTGGCCTTCTTGGGTCTGGGAGAACCAGCATACTTCCACTGGGAACAATCTCTTCATCTCAGAGTAATATCAATAGATCTAACTTTCATTACAGGTCACCAGAGCATCAAGAACTGTGGGATCTGAATTGATCAGCTCAACTATCTCCCTGCTGACCTAAACACCCTTGGGGCAAACTTTGCACAAATCTTCTGCATCTTCAGTTCCTTGCAAATAATTGTGTGTACACTTCCCACACTGACAACTTAATGTCTCTATAGACACACAATGATCCTTATCCATGAAATTCTTTATTTGGCGAATCAACTTTGGTGTTCAGATTTCCTTACTCCTCCCATAACTCATCATCCTTCACAGATTCCTTGCCTTCTTGAATCTCTTATGCTACTCAAAAACTGATGTTCGATTCATGCAAGATGATTCAAAAGCAGTCTGAAGCATTCCATGTTTCTGTGGCATTTTTTCACGTTTAAAACAGAATTTTATTGCATATTGTTCTCCTAAAATGTCCTCCTGTCCAGATTAATTTTTTTAAATTCACAACTGACAATCAGGCTTTAGTAGGGTGCATTCCTATTCCTACTGTAGCTGTTCCCTTGAACCAGAAGTTATAAAAATCAGTCAGTCATCTCATAAGATGTAATGCAATAACATACTGAATTTTCAAGAGTCTACAACAATTTTTAATGCCTGTACAAAAAGTCTGGAAACTTATTTAAGGCAACTTGTATATACATATATTTTGTGTGTAGCTGCAATTCTATATAATTTTTATATGAATTAAGTATTATATACTATTACTTAATTGTCAAGGACGTAGTAATTAGTGTTGGGACAATTCCTAAATTTTTTTTAGATTCCAGGAAAATGTTGATTAACGATTCCGATACCAACTACGATTCCGATTCCTGTGGAATTGTTGTTTTGAAATACAACATTATATAATCGAAAGTTTTTGTGTAGCGAAAAAATCTGGTACAGCGAAAAAGTGGAAATACAATTAAGGGAATTTCGAAAAGGATTTGATTTTTTTTGTAAAATTTCTTTCATTGAAGATAAAATAAAAACATTTTAACCATGAATTAAACATGCACCATGAAATTAATAACAATCAATTTAAGCAGTTATTTTATATATTAAAAAATATAAAGAAAAAGGGCGGACCTATACAAATGCTACCCCTGTAGCGAAATACGCATTGGCTCCAATGTTGTACATTGTTCAACTGACTGAGAAGTTATTATTTTTACAAGGAAAGAATTTTTGCGTGTGTGACCTAGTCTTTTATTATTTATTTTGGCTTAAAATTTATGCATGATTTTTGTTCTGATTTTTTTTTTTTTGGGGGGGGGATGGATATTTCTCTTTTTGACGGAGTTTATATAATTATTAACACGAGAATTGGTGAAAGTCAAAATGGAGTCCGTGCTATTTTTAAATATTATTTTCAAGTTTAATTAAAGTTTTACGATACCTGCATTATTTTTTATTTGAAAATCCGCTTACCGGTGTTTGCACCAACAATATTGAAGCCTACTGGTCTTATATTAAAAGAAGGCTGAAATACATATTGGGATCAATAGGAGAAATGAAATGGTCTCATGTCGATGAGGCCATGTATAGAGAAGCTTATAACATGGAAAGTGAAAAAGTATTAGATAATTTTGAAACATTTTTAGAGCTTGTTCATGAAAAATATGGTAATTAAAAAAATCCCAATAAGCTTTGGGGAAAAAAAACGTTTTGAACAATTTAAATTTTTATTTTTGAATAAAAAAATAATTATTAAAACAAAAACAGTAGTGTTCTTATCGAGTGGTTTTTATTTTATTCAAGAAAATAAAAGGTACTCATGCAGTTATTGAGCTGTGCTGAAATAATGACATTTAAAAAGCCATTCTTAACATAGGTACGGGAGAGTGTTGAATATCTATTTTGTACTTTCACCTAAGAATTTAATAAAAACAGGTATTGTAAAACTTTAATTAAACTTGAAAATACTATTTAAAAATAGCGCGGGTACTTTCACCTAACAATTTAATAAGAACAGGTAACGTAAAACTTTAATTAAACTTGAAAGTACTATTCAAAAAAAGTGCAGATCAATAAGTGCACCTAGCACCAAATAACATTTCACTGTGTTTCGATCTACGACATTCCATGAGGTACGTACTCGCTAAAGCTTTTTGTTAAAAAAAAAAAAAAAAAAAAAAAAAAAAAAACAATTAGAGACTCTTCAAACATTGGGCGAGGCACTTAAACCATTTAAAAATAAAAAATAACGGTAACATAAGTGCATAAGCACCAAATGTTTTTTTTTTGCTTTCATTTTGTTTGTTAAATCTGGCAATAAATAAATAAATAAAAATAACAAAGAATACAAAAACAATAAGAAAAGGGTATCGTAAAACTTTAATTAAACTTGAAAATAATATTTGAAAATAGCACAGATTCCATTTTGACTTTCACCAATTTTCCTGTTAATAATTACATAAACTCGGACAAAAAAATAAAAAAAATACCTCCGCTCCAATAAAAAAAAAAAATAAAATCATAAAAATCGGTGAAGCTTAGATAAGTAGGCCCCACAGACGAGCCTCGTTCTGACATTCTGAAAATTTAGGTTAACAACCGGTGAAGCTACCGAAAAGTAACCCTTTTGAATGAAGATGGATATAAACGATATTTTTAAAATTAATTTCTTAATTTTACTTAAAAACAAAATGTAAACATTATAAAGATTTCATAAAGGAGTCCTTCTATACATAAGACAAAATATTTTAGAAAATAATTTATTAATTTTAAATAAAAATTGATTTTAAAGAATTTTTTAAAATAATTATTGAAAAATATTGCAAAGTGTTTACATAGCTGGTTCTTTAGGGTAATAGGGGCACTTTAAACCTCCCTTCCAAAACGAAAAAAAACTTTAGTGTTTTTACGATTTTAAAGCGCTTTTTTTTTCTTTCTTTTTTTTTTATAAGTTTGAAACACAAGTAGTGACTAATTAACTTAGAACAACAAGTGCGCATGGTGGAAATTTTTCAGGGTTTAAATGTATTGTAATGCTTTTTTGGTGGTCGAAAAACGTTTTTCAGTGACCATATTACTTCCTATATATTTGCCTCCCCACAAGGGCAGAGTTAGACACAAGGTGGGTTTTTAATGCAGAGAAGCATTTATTACTAAAAAACAAAATGGTGAAATATAAAAGCAAGTTAACTTAAAATTAAAAAAAAAAATTTTGTTTTTAATTCAAAGAATTAAAGAAAGAAAAAAATTCAAAGATATTTCGAAACTCATTAAGATAAAAAATATTACCTTTAAAGTAGTTAATAAAATTCTTGTATATTATATTAAATATGTTATGAAAAGTTCTATGACGTTTTTATCATAAATTTTTAGAGCATTAATCTCACTTCAAACAAACAGTTCAACTTAAAAATATAAGAGAATCGTAATGAAAGAATCGTAAATCTAAGGTATTTTTTAACAATATGATTCTGACCCCCCCCCCCCAAAAAAAATACATGATTCTTACAATTAGCGATTCCGATTAATCGTCCCACCACTAGTAGTAATATCATTGGTTTATAGTTGTGTTATTATCTATTAATTATTTATACATGTTAAGTTGTACATATTGATTATCTTATGTATGTCTTGATTTTGTGTGTCCAGTACAGATGTCAAATGTAGTTTCTTGTGTCCATTGATATTTCAGCATTCGTGTGCACCAAATACTAGTAGTGTATGATAAATAATGTTTTTAAGTAGTGAATTCATGGTAAAAGTATTGTAGGTGTTCATGTGGTTATATAAGGAAGCTGCAATTTAGCCCCACTCTGTTGTTTATTTGAATTTCTTTATTACTTGTAGTAGGGATTCGTTAAGTCTTAGATTACTTTGGTCTCTTTCAGTGGCTAGTATTTTTATTTGTATGTCTTCAGTGAGGTTGTCATTCTTAGACAGGTGTTTATGAAATGAGAACGTTTTGGTTGTGGTTTGTTCTTTTATGTGCTTGCGTGATAGTTTAACTATGCTACAGATGTAACATTCACTGCATATCACACATTGTATTTGATACTCTGAATATGTACAATTGCATAACCGTGTTATTGATGGGGCAATTTGGTATCGTGCAGGGGTCATTATTGGTTAATTTCCTAGTTTTGGATAGGTTTTGTCTCAGTGTTGGTCTGGAGTGTGGAAGTTGGATAGCTTATTTTTCTCTGTGACTGGCTTTTCATATGGCTGATGTTATTCTGTCATTGAAGTGTGGTCATTTTAAGAAACAAGTGTGCAAGAGTGTATATTGTTGTTGTTTGCTAAGTGTCTTAGAGTGGTGCTTAGTGTTTGCAGAGTACCCATTCTGTTTGAGTAGTTGCTGGAAATGTCTCATGGAGGTGGTCATATTTACTTCACTAGTGCATTTCCTAAGGATGCAATTAGACTCATTCATAGCAATATCCTATTTTAGATTTGGTAGGAAGAACTGATTTATCTACTGTATAATATTTTGATTGCAGAAATTCTCTCTGGACCAAAGTAGCGTAGGTTTTAAACAACACATGCCACATATAAATTCAATATATCTACCCTGATAGCCACTATCTTAAGTAGCTTATGACCACTATTTCTGCCACATTTAGTCGTACTAATAAAATGTTACATTATATCCGCTGAGAATCCCCATCACAATCGCCACATCTACAGAGGAAGAAGTTCTTATTTTTCTCTTTCATTACGTACTTCTCTCATTGCTACCAGTTGACACCGGGGCCAATTATACATTTTCTTACCCTGCTGAGCTTGGATCGCCATTAACTTCTTACATATACATACATAATTTAGTCTTTCCTTTACACACTATTTAATGAATTCTCCCCAGCATAATTCTGCTTACTTCGATTATTTGAACTCTTACTATTCCCATATTCTGGATTAACAATTCTCTCCCTTCATAAACAAACGTTCTGTATAAATAGCGTCAGTCTCACACAAATTGCCACACACAATTACAGTATAGTATCTAGCCGTAGACACTTCTTGGGGTTTGTTGCCTTACTTTATGTAGGTTTACTTGCACATTTGTACACCACTACGACTGTGAGGAAAACGTCGTCTGATACATAAACAAACTTAGCTTATCGGGATTTCCTTAAGTCACTTGCCCAGTAAATATGTACAATACAAACAAAAAAGGGCTTCTAAGCTATTAGGTTACATTTTTTATTTTAATTAATTAATTTACTTTTATCCGAGCTTACTATATAAAATTCATTATAGTTGCAGTATGCATATTTACTAATTAATTACCATTCTTACTGAAATAAGATTGGAACTTTTCACATTCATTCTTTGAAGAATGCATAAAGCAACATACTAAAATTATTCAGACAGATTTGCATAGATTAACTTAATTAAAAAAATGACACCAAGAACACACTTATCATTACGCCACATTTATTTTTTGTTATTCTTTTCCTGTTATTTTTCTTTTTTTTTTTTTTTTCTTAGTTTGGGTATGCATGTACTTCATAAGAACTATTATTATATATTTTTTGAATATTGGCAACTTGTTATAAAAAATCTTCATTCAAATTTCATATCACAGAATATATATCATTTAAATTTTTTTTTAAATAATTATTTTTTTAGAATTCTGTTTTTGGTTGTAATTCAAATAATTATATTACTTAGAAAAAATTATCTAGAAAAAGCGTTTATTTTTTAACATAATAATATTGATTTTATATCCAATTTTATTTACAACTTTAAAGTAAATGAAATAAATAAGATATATATATATATATATATATATATATATATATATATATATATATATAACTAATTTCTAATTCTTTGATCTTAACAACTTTAAAAGTTGGTGAAATTTTTATGGACCTACATTTACTTTGTTTAGTTTTCCTAATATGAAATATAAAGTGGGATAGAGCACCTAAAAAAATCATTTCCTTTAATATATTTAACGACACCTACTTCTATTATGTAAGTTTTTTTTAATAATGAATAAATATCGATAATTTCAGGAAAATATGACTATTATTTCATTTTTGCTAGATTTTTAAAACATGGGTATGTTTATGGCTTCAAAACCGTCACTGCATAGGAATCCTGTTTTAAAACATCAATAATGTAAACACGATTTTAGTCTTGCATTTTCATCATTTTTGTGTGCTTTAAAAAAATTTTTTTAAATATTAGCAGTTTATTTGAAGCTTCTTTTAAATGGTAAAAAAAGTTAGGATGATAATATTAAAGTTACATTGTGTTACATATAAGGGGGGGTTAAAACTGTGGTGCATGTTAGAAGTCACTTATTTTCTTATTTTTTGTCCTTTCTTGCTGCACTAACTTTTTTATATTATTATTTTATTTAAGGTATCTGATAATTCTGTCATTTATCCTGACGTACCTAATTTACCATGTTATTATTTTATTAAGAACCGAGTTAACATTCAGTTATCTTTCTTGCTGAAATAACATATAATTGTTAATTCCTGCATTTTTCACAGCATAATTGTATAAAATTTGCTGAATATTAAATGATGTAATATTAACTAATAACAAAACACTTTACATTTAAATGGATGTGAGATTTTTATATATAGGATGGAGGGTGCTGTACTTATTTTTTATTTTTACCCAAAAAGAGGAATTTCCCTGTTATTTTATTTAGAAGGAATTACTTTTTCGGGCATTGTTCACTGGTTATCCAGGCAGCAAATGGTGTTTATTCTGATAGCCGTTAAGAATGGCTTTCGGAATAAACACTCTGCAGGTTGAAAAACTACTGCACATTGACCGAAATAGTAATTCATTCTCACTAAAATAATAACTGGGACATCTTTTTGGGTAACGGTGGTGTACCTGAACTAAAATACACGCTAAAATTAATACACCAACTACCAAAGTGTGCCTGCCATTATAATGGACGGGCAGTGGATCCAACTAACAACCATACTTAATTTTTTTTTTTCAGGTGGATTGGGCGGCATACTTCCATCAGGCAACGCTGGTACATGGATCCTTCTAGTAATTTATAAAGATGTCCCTGCAGGCACTCTTCCTATAGAAGCTTGTGTGTACGTGTCTTGTTTCGGTAATGCTAAGTCTAAAAGTAAAAGGGATGTTAAGGTGTTTGATGGTGAACTATATGTTCGTGTCAACATTTCAGAATGTAATGAGGATTTTATTGGCTTCCTTGCAAGATGATGTAAGGATAAAGATATTGTCCATATATCTTGTAAAAAAGATGCTGGAGTGACAGTTTTATAAAGCACGCTGTTCTAGTCTGTTCATATATGTCATGGTTAGTATTCTGGAAAGGCTAGATCCCATTAAGTCTGATATTTGTAGGTTTGTTGTTTATATTTGCAATGTATATTGTTAACTATGATGCATAATAGTAAATGTATATGCATAACAGTGAAGCCAAAGCAGTAGAGGTCGGGTTGTAGTGTATGTAGTCTGTTGATGGCGTCATCTGAGCTATTAACGTTTCCTGTGTAAATGGAGAGCAGGGGTTGGAGCAGTTGTGAGAAAAAAAAAAGATTTTATAAAGGAGTCCTTCTACACTTAAGACAATTGGTCTTATTTGTGTCTTAGAGTTGTAATTACTTTTTTATTTGGAAAAGATTAAACAATGAATTTACATCTATAGTTGTATATTTGTAAAACTGAAATGAAAAGGAAATGATTTCTTTCCAACAATGTTATTGAAATAACATTGGAAGAATGAAATACATGCATAAAAGCAAAAAGAATGCACTTTCAATATCTATAAAACGTATGGCATGTATTTTTATCCCCCCTCCCCCCCAAAAAAATGCCGGATAGCTATTCTTGTTTGAAATAATAAGAATATATATATAATTAATAACAAAATCACCATTTATCACACAGTGAAAGCAATGAAATAATGGCAGACATACTTATTACAGCCATATGATTCACTAATGAACATAAATGATTAACTAATAAATTTAGCAGGAGATATTGGATTGAATATAATATCTAATCATAAACTGTGTGAAGTCATTACTTTTTATCTGACAATGAAATGATTACTAAATCATGTTGTATATAGTTTTAAACATTTCTCAAAATAGCAATACACACAAACGTTTTGGATTTCAAGAGGGTTCTGCTAAAATTGTCATATTTTAAAAACTAAAGCACTTTATGTTCTCAAAATACCACGGTTTTGTTTGGAAATGAATATCCTTTCAAATGAATTAATAAGTAATAATGTACATTATATATTTTAAGAGTTTTAAGCAAATAAAGTAATAAAAATGTTATCATAAAACAGCGTTTTCGGTAAGAATTTGTAATGACCCTCTCTGATTTGTAAATGGCCGTACCGTGTTTCTCTTAAGAATTTCGTCATGAAATTTGAAAAATAACTAGAAGAGATGTCACTTTTAATAGATTTGGGTGTCCAAAATTCTTTTGACAACTCATTTTTTGTTGTGTAAAAAAAAAAAAAACTTCAACATGACGAGTATTGAAAATTTGGAACAAAAATTTTTTCAGACACCCAGTGTTAAATAAATCAATCTCTTTACTATTTTTATGCGTTAAAAGTAAAATCTGCTTTAACTTGTGGTACCGGGCAATTTAAAATCATGATACCTGGAAAAAAAATCGTTTTTTTTTTTTTAAGTATTTAAAAACTATCTGTAGCAGCAGCAATAATATCAGCGATAGCATTGCTGTAAAAAAAAATAAAAAAAATTTTGTTATTTTTTTATTCCAGAACGAATTAAAAATTTAAAAAAAATGGAAATTTGAATATAAAAAAATGTTCTTATATATTTAGTTGGAGCTATTTTGTTATCAGAACATAATTAGCTTAATTAGAGCTATTTGGTTATTAGAATATATAATTAAAGCAATCTCAACCAGTCCCGCGTTATTTCTGGTCAAATTTAAAAAATATGGTTGAAAAAACACGAAAATAAGCTTTGTAAATATGTAACTTGTGTGCAATTTTATCCATTGCATTAGTTTTTAACGGTGAATTAAAGTGTTTAAAAAAAACGAAAATGTGAAATATGATTTTTTGCTTCACGTGTGCGAGCACCAATTTTTTTTTTTTTTTTTTATCTTTTTTACAATTTTTTTCAGCATATTATAATCAAATAGACATTAATCTATCCAATTATAAAAAAAAATGCAAAATCAATATTTAAATATTTGTAGGAGGTGCTTAGTTTCTAGTTAAGTTCCTATTTACTTGACTCCTCACAAGGACAGTTGGACACAGGGTCGGTTTTTAATGTGAGGAAAATCCAGCTCCCCAAAATGGGGCAATCTGGATAGAAACAAACATAAAAATTGTCTCAGTCATGAAGGATTTCTCCTTCACTGACAGAGGACAGAAAAAGCGAAATGTAGCATCGGAATACTACACTGTGATCTTGGCCCAAAGTCCATGTAGAGAAATCAAAAATGCCTTAAACTGGAAAGTTTAACAAAATAATGTCACTCAGACAAAAAATGTAATTGAAAATAAAAATCAAATTTATCCAAAATTTGTGAACGATTTGTTAGCTTTAACAAAAAGTGTTTTTTGATATTTAAATAGGTGGGCAAAAAATATTAAATAAGTTTTCCAAATGTCATGTTTTCCGTTAGTGATGTAACTTGTTTTATATGAAATTTATTTTTGTCTGTCGTAATTCTTGTTAAATTTCACACTCCTCATTTACGCAAGTTTACATATTTAATAGTAATTTGATGTTCAAAATCTAAGGCATTCAATTTTCAAAAGCCAATAATTATGACACACTAACCATAAATATGGGTGTCAAACGCCCTCTAAAAACTCCCTTAATCCTACTTCTAATGGTAAGTCCAAGTGGCAGGCTCTTCACGAAACAAAATTCCTCAGTAAGCTACATGTAAATGTCTGAAATAAAAATAAAAAAAACATATCCTTGCTTAAAGAAAAGTGCACCATTTATCACCCATAAAAAAATAAACTGGTCATCTGTCCTAAAACGCTAGAATGGTTTCGAAATGGTGAATTATTTTACATTAAATTTATGCTAAACTAACCTCCACTCTAAATTCTAAAATTGTTTTTGTTTTTTTTCACACATAATTTCCCTTAGCTCTATCATTAATCCAAAGTAAGAGTGGCACCCTCCCCACCCTCTCATAATTGCACAGAGACCCTCTTAAAACCACACATAATAATCTTTAGAAAAAAAAAAGACGAACAGGATTTATCTCAGAAAAAAAATGGTTAACTGACCTAAAACGCTAGAATTGCACAAAATGGGGAATCATTTTACATTAAATTCTAAAATAATACTTGTTCATCTTTCATTAAAGTTTTTCAAGGTGTTCACACGTAATTGCTTACAAAAGTAAAATCACATACTTTGGAGAGGTGGTCAGATGGGGTGGGGATTAATGGAAGGTATTAATCTACAATAATACCAAAGAAATATTGCAATATATTCATTTTTAAACAGTCCTAGATTTCGATTTCAGTTATTTGTACATAAAATGCGTTACAATTCAGCTTCGAGTTCTTAAACTGCTTTTCTTTTAATGGATACATGGCATTTTTAAAGAATTGCAGCATATTTATGTGCATTTAGGCAGATTATTTGGAAACCATTAATTTCTGGAGATTTTCAGTAGCATATTCTAATTCCTAGCACAAAAATACACTTTTCATTGCTTAATCTTCTGTTTTAACAAAGATATGACATTTTTACTGAAAAAGTAGTGTAAAAAATGTGACAAAACGCATATAGTCTTAAAGAAGGAAAAATATACAAACGTGTGAGGCACAAAAATAGTCATAA
>NW_027633365.1:5000-48714 GCF_053919585.1 Euprymna scolopes
CTATACAAGTTAGCCCAACGAGCAAGTTGATATTTCTAATGATAGGTTACAAAGAATTATTTCAACAATTAGACGACATCGCAGCCAACTCAAAACAATGAAAGTAACAGACCGGAAGCACTAAACTCAAGCTTTGTCTTTTTTTTTTTTTTTAGCTCATCATTAATTTTTTCAAGAGTAAGACTCATCAAAAATCAGGACTCGAAACACAGGCTCGAGTTTGACGCTTAGAGTTTTAGATTTTCATGTTATGTACGGCACGCGACGTTGTCTGATTATATATATATATATATATATATATATATATATATATATATATATATATATATATATGTATGTATATATGAAAATAAGTGGAAATCTCTCAAGAGCCCTTTCCGCCATCATCTCATCAGGAGAAAATCGATAGCATTGAAATAATGTTACTGACGAAAAAGGAAAAAAAGAGCAATAGGGGATCTTTTATAAATTAAAGGTGCCAGAAAAGGATGATTAAAGCCAATACTTTAATTAATGGCAGGTAGATTGCCATAAAGTTGCTGCTTCGTGGGATGATTTTGCCAAGATTTATTTAATATTGTTCTCAGCATACGGGTGTAAGTGCCGCCTAGTTTTCTTTCCAATCCTGCCATATCTAATACCATCAGAGAAAGGCGACTACGACTTGCCTGTCATTATCTGAGGAGCAAGCATGAATTGGTGAGTGATGTATTGCTATGGACTCCACGACACGGACGCGCAAGCAGAGGACGACCTAGATCCACGTACATCCAACAAATAGCACATGACGCCAACTGTGAACCTGAAGATCTGAGGTAACTGATGGAAGACAGGAAACTCTGGAAAGGAAGAGTCACATTGGTCCGGGCAAGGAGCCCGTCATGATGATGATGATGATTTAATTAATAAAGCGTGTAAAAAGTGATTAAAATAACACCGCGAGGGGAAAAATTGGTAAGATAATCACAGTTACCCGAAGAGATTTAACCTTTTCGCAATTCCTTTTGCCGACACAAAGAAGGTTTACGAATTGTATTAGAGACAGATTCTATAATTTTTAAATGGTTTTTGGAATCCGCTGTATAAAGTATCTCAAACCACTCTATTTTATACTTATTGGCACAGCAAGGATACTCAATCAGATGTTGGCCAATGGCGGAGTCCCAAGCTGTAGGGGAAGGGAGACTCACAGATCCCGCTCTACCCTGTCCAATCGTGGATGGAACGTGCTGGTTTATACGTTATTGTAGTATGCTTTAAATCAATTGACGAATTTTAGAATCCGTGTCTATATTTGCAAAATTTGTCTTTTTTCCCGGAGGAAAGAGTTTACAAAAACTGTGGCATGTGGAAGCTCTTGGGAGAATTCTGGAATATCAAATCAGTTTATGTTTGAGACTTTCTTTTCGGTTAGTCGAATGTCTTTAAACGTATTCATGTTTTTGATGGAAAATTTATTAAATATTTATTTTAATCGATTTCTCATTTTTGTTTTTCCTCATTATGTCTGGCGCTTTGTTCCGTGTTTATAGTTTAAAATATGTCCTTGCACTCCAATGTAAGATTGTGTCTATCAGTCAGCCACGTGATCTGAACGTTTGCAATAACATTTTCATCACTAAACATGAATTGAACAGACGTATTTTATCTCAGAGATATTTGGCCGCTCTGTAATGCTTAAGTTTGAAATAGCGTTATATTGCTGCGGATTAAAGGGCGCAACATTTGTTATGGACGAGTCTGTATCACTAGTGAATTCTTTGTTTGGTTAGGAACCTGAATTGCGCGTTGGTTCATGAATTAAACGCACTAAACATATATCCTGAAATCCTTGAATGACTACAATGAACAGTGTTTAAGGAAATCAAAATTATTAAAGAATGGCTCGATTTAACAAAACTAATCAATTAAAGGAAAAGAAATTATTCATGTAGAAGTAAATAATAGTTTACGTAATACTCTAGCGTGGATCTCTACTATCGTATAAAAGGAACTTTGTCTGTGTGTCTTTGAGTTAACCCTTATGGACTCCAAAACGGCTGGACTGATTTTTATGGGGTTCCACCCGAAAACAACTTCATGCGCCTTAAAGTGTATTTATTCTTGTATCAGAATATCCTCAATAAGTATCGAGAATCGAGAATCGAAATCAGAATGTCCTCCATAAGTATCGATACTCGATAATCGAAATAATCCGATAAAAGAAGGAACAGGCGATTTGGATCGAAGTTAACACCTTACACAGCCTTACATCACAAGTGCGTTTGAGAAGTTTTATTACGACACAAGTCGAATGGCTTGGCATAAAATCAACACTAGCTTCTGTGATATAACAGGTGCGTGTTATAAATGAATGTTTCTGTTTAGAGCACAATTGCAGTATGATATTTGATTTTAGCATTTTAAACTTTAATTTAAGCAATTATAAATAAAAGTAATTTTACAAAAATCAACCATAGGTTCTCTACAGTGCAATGTAGACTACACTGTATTGTGAAATAAGTCATGGCAGGTGAACTTCCTACAGGTACCGCGATAGGTCCCCAACTAGAACAGACAATCAATCTATTTGATTGAAAAATAGGCGATTTCACTGAGTTTGATGGCAATAAACATATGGGGTTGTAAAACATTCATTGATCATCATTCAATCTCGAGAGACGTCTGGTCACCATGCTAATATATAATTAAGCGAAAAGAACGTAATGCAGAATCCAGTATTGTTCCAACTGGTTTGTGTTAGACGTACGCAAGAATATAACGTGTTATGTACGAAACCAGTTTTATCAATCACGTATATTCTGGAGACTAGACTAGTTCTTACTTCAGGAGAGAATAACAACTAGAAGTCGTTAAGATATACGTGCCTGATAATAGTTGCATGCGTGTTTTTGTTTATACTTGTCGTAGATTCGTAACTTGTGTAGAGCTTTAGATTTCATGGTTTAATTATTGAAGGCATTGCTTGTTTGATGCGAGATCGAACTAGGCCTTGGCTTTTTTGTTTGGGATCCTTCTGGCTTCGTTTTTGGCGCGCGCATATATGCATCTTCATCAAACGTGGATATTTTTCATATCAGAGTGTCACTACTTATCAAGGCACAAATGCTACACGAGGATAAAGATTAAATGAGTGTCAGGTGAACGACGAGACAACATCGTGATGATTAATAATGGCGATAGTGTCTGGGCAGTCCTTGATTATTTAATAGAGCAGCTCAACAAGAATTTGTTTACAGTGGACTTGAAAACGATCATGTTGTAGTCAGTAAACATTTTGTCTGAATATTTATATTTCGATTTATAAAGATTATCGTGTAACATTCTAGAAACTTGATTTTTGCTGGTTGAATAGGACATGGGATTACTTTCTGAAGCTTGCGCATTTTCTTTATTTACAAATGTTCGAGTAGAATTGTTTTTAATTATCTGTCGGTGCGTTTATGTTCACTGGCAGTAGAGACTTGCGGAAATCAGTGCAACAACAATGCGATCTCAGTAACTTTTTTTTACCGACCTCACTTAATTACTTGTCTTGGCTATCTTCAAAAGTCATCACCCGAGACACATTACAACATATTTTTATTTACACTATTTCGTACGCCTAGCCCATTGCTAAGAAAACATAATTTTTTTCTGGTTTTGCCATTGACTAAATCAAAATAACACTCATAATTCTTCTTTTTCTTTTCTTTCTTTACTACTACTACTAATACTACTACTACTACTTCAAAGTTTAATGGAAAACAGAAAGAGAAAATTGATTGACTTCTTAAGCTTGATTTATAGAAGGCGAAAGAAAGATAGGCAAAAAGATAGACATATATATAGAGTGTCACGGTAAATTTTATACGATCGCCTTCAGGTCTAGCCTGACGAACGTCCATAACGGTTCCGCTTGCTTCAGTTGCCTGCCAAAAATAAGCCGAAGTACACATCAATCGGCGGAAAGTCGCGTGGTTTCACCAGCCTTCGCTGTTAGGTCGCCGTTGATCTTTACAGTGTCGCTATAGCCTTTACATCCAAACATTATTGGATGTGCACCCAGCAGCTATGACTAGGAGACTTGTTAAACAGTTACTGATCTCCAGCAAAGTCAACGGATTATCTAGCATTTTTTTACGGAAATTGCTCCTGCAAGACATGAAGCTACTTGATTTAAGGAGCAAAAATTACTACTTCAAGGTCAAAAACGATAATTGTTATATAGATGGATTCTAATAAAGATACACTCTCAAAAAGAAACATGTACTGTGTACTTATTTATTTGTTAAGTGGTTATACAAGTACACAATTCGTTATTCTTTATTTTTTAGTGACAAAACAAAAATATCTTTATTAATAAAAGTAATTTTTCCACTGCCTGTCCAATTCCGCTCAATAAAAATTATGGATTTTTAAATTTTTATTTAAAACTTTATCTTTTTCGGTATTTTCTGTTTTTTTATTATTGTTAATGTTTTAATATATTTACAGCAAAAAATCATGTAAACAAGTCTTCCGATATATAAATTCATCTTAAAATATATAAAATTTAGGAATAAAAAAATGTAATTCTTCAGAGATGACTCGAACAAAGTTCGTTTTGTTTCATCTAATAAGTGTCTTTGAGAATCTAGTATTCACCATTCAGTGCGCCAGCTTCCAATCCTGTTTTCTTGTTATCGTTTATATATTCTTCTTTAATTATTGTCACGTTTTATTTTTAATTTATTGTTGATAAATCGTGAAATGAAAATCAAACATGGCTACCAAAGCCCCCACAAAACAAGATGGCCGACAAACAAGCAAAGAGACAAAACAAACAACTTCTGTCAAATTTTGTTTTCTAATTGAAGAATCAAAGACAAAAAAAAATACAAATTTAAAATATTGAATTGACGATATTTTCTTTCAAAGAAAAGATTCTATTTATTTCTGGATATATTTTTTATTCGATACTTTATCATTGAATTTATTTGGCTGAACAAGGCCTTCTTGATCGCTGTTTATAAGTCTATTTTCCGATATCACAAAACACCAGATCATGTCTAATTGCTTTTATGCTGTGCCAAATCTGGAATGAAATGGGGAGGGTGTGGGTGACGATGGATTTGGCATCAAGAATGGTGTTGAAAGCAATGGAAAACCAAAAAAGCTTTTAAGATTGGTGACTTCATGCTAATAAAAGTAAATAAAAACGAGACAGATTCTTTCCAACTTTTACCGAAACACAAGTTTGAAAAACAAAAAGGAAAGAATTTAATGGAATCACACTTTTATTGATAAATTATGAGATATATTGATATATTCATAAAATATTAAAATCTCGTCGTATAAAGTATCTAGTATTACACATGTACAAGCAGGCACACATATACATCTCTCACCTTCACACATACATTCTATAAGCGCAATTACTTGTATTCTTTATATTCTTCTCTCTCTCTCTCTCTCTCTGTATATATAGTATATATATATTTTTTTCTATCTCTCTATGTGTCTTTCTCATATATGTATATATGTGGTGTTGTATATTTGTGCTAGTTCTGTATATATATACTAGCGGTGGGGGGCTCCCGGATTTGCTGGCGCGTAATATACGCTTAATATGATGTTTTAATTCGTCCAGATTCCGTATATATTATTATAAAGTCGTTATTTCAAATATAACTTAAAAGTATTTGAGTGCCATCGGCTAGAATCGAAACCGAAAGCAAAACTGTAGCATTATATGCTTGTGGTGTTTCCACTGTACCAACGTGACACGACCATGAACCGATTAAAATTAAAAATTAAAAATAAACTATGATTAATGTATAAAGTGTCTAACAATTTTTTTCAAGTTTTCGATTTTTCGTTTTTTTCAACTTGTTTTATACCCTTTAAAAAGTATTTTAACCGGCTCAGACCCATAAAAAACAGTTCATAAAGAATCCAATCATTTAAGGGCCTGTAGGTCCGCTCTGCAACTTTTAGTTTCAGAGGAGGTAGAGTTTGAAAATATGGAGACAGACAGACAAGAAGAAAGACTTATAGCCTTTTTATATATTAGGTACTCATATATGTTCTTTTCTCTCTCTCTCTCTCTCTCTCTCTCTATATATATATATATATATCGCATATATATATCTCATATATATATCGCATATATATCTCATATATATTCATCTAATATATAAACGGTTATACGTTTGTCCGTCTTTCTGTCCCCGTATTTTCAAAGTCTATCTCCACAAAAAGTAAAAGTCGCAAAGCGGCGGTAGGGTTTCAAATGATTGCAGTTTTTAGATACCCTTTTTTATGTGCCTTTAGCCTGGTAAATTAGTGTTTAAAAGGATAAAAAAATAGGTCGAAATTGAAAAAAATCGTTATACATTTTGTACATATATCTTAGTTTATTTTTAATTTTTAACTTTTAATCACTTCATATGTTTGTCTTTTTTGTAGAACGCTAACCTCACCAACTTTGAATGTTACAGTTTAGGTTTCTATTCTAACAGATGGCACCCAAATACTGTTTTTTTATTACTTTTGAATTTACGAAATACCATCAAATTTTGCTGAAAATTACCGAAAGGAAGACCACATGAATATACATCTGGAAACGTAATATATGGGAAAATCGTGGGGTTATTTTTTTTTTTTTACTCCAAAGATTAATACTTGTATCTAAATAGAGGTTTGAATGGTAGCAAATTCAAATTAATGCATCGTTTGTCATGAAACGTATTTTGGGGTCCATCAACTGAATAAAATAAAATAAAGCCAAATAAAATAAAGCCAAATCGCAACATAATATTAGGAAAATAAACCAATATTTTTACTTGTTTGAAATTTATAATATATTTCGGAGCTAACCTACATCCTAAGTATGTTTTTTTTTTTTTGTTTTCTTCTTTCTTGCCATGTTGTAAAGTTGGAGAAAGAAAAGTGCGTTTGTAAAGAGCCGCGCTTTGTATCTGGCGGTCGTATTTTGAAATGTTTGGACTCTGCGTAGGCAACGCAAGAATAACATCAAGGGTGTGAGTTCCATATAGAAACGTTAATGTAATTTGAATAAAATACGCATCAAGTGCGCTTGAAAGACAAATCACATTATAGCTTGAATTGAAATAAAATATATTAATGGTTATATATCTGTCTGTCAGTCTCCATATTTTCTAACTCTATCTTGAACTATAGCGAAATTATGTGTGTATGTGTGGGTGTCTGTGTATGTATATTTCCTACCAAACCACTGTATCAATTTTCAGTCTACAGACTCGAGATTTGACACAAGGAGAATTGAGAAAATCTATTTAATCGGTTTTAGGTCAGACATTTTCTGGTAACCAATTTTTCCTTTGAAAACTCTACCAAACTCCTTCGCCAAATTTGGGTCTAAAGACTTGAAATTTTAAATGTAGGTTACTTCGACACGGATCTAACATTTTGATTTGATTGTTATTTGGTGTTATTTGGCTGTTTTACTCTGATGTTTTACATCAGGCCAAGGGTTTAAATAGCGAAAATAGCGAAAATCGGTCTGAGGACCATTTAATTTTTAGCTTGTTGTATATGTGTGTATGATATGTGACAGTATCAAGTTATGTTAAAAAAAAACTTATGATCTTACGATAATGTCATTGTTGAATAGAACAGACAAATATGTATATATATATATATATATATGCATATATATATATGTTTGTATATTTATGTGTATGCATATAAGTCATATATATATATATATATATATAGATATATATAGTATTAATGTATCGTGGTCGTTCTTTCTAACCTTATATTTTTAATTCCGTTTACTCCATGCTTCTAAAAAGTGGATTACTACTAAACTAATATATATATATATATATATATATATATATATATATATTACTTTCCCCTCTCTCTCCTGCTCTAAGTAAATCTGACGACCTAGTCCACAAATTTCAAAATTTCATCATGACAAGTTTCAAGAAAAAATACACGATTAAACCCGGTTCTCCAACTTCCAACGTAGACCCCTACTATCATGTCTCCTTCTCCAACATCAGGGGTCTACGTTCTAACCTTCCAGAGGTTGAAACCCAATTACAGGAGACTAAACCAGACCTTTTATTTTTAAGTGAAACTGGCATTGGACAGGCTATTTCCCTAGAAGAGTTCGCAATTAAAGGATACTCTAACTTTACTTCTAAATCTGACCCCCAAGATCGCCATGGGCATGGAATATGTGCCTATATTTAAGATAGCTTTCCATGTGGTAGGGACATCTCCAGGGAAGATCCGAACTTACCCTATATATGCTTCCGGGTTGCTTTAGCTCACACTACTGCATTTATATTTACTCTCTATCGCCCCCACAACAGCAGTTATCATCTTTAAAAGCATATCTGAGAAAATTGACCAAGTCCTATCTGCTTATCCTTCAGCTAACATTCACGTATGTGGAGACTTCAATGTTCACAACGTCGAATGTTTGACCCACTCAAACAAGACCGATGATGAGGGGAGGTTCTGTCATGATTTCTCCATTGCCTATGACCTCACTCAGATTGTTCAGGCACCTACCCGTGTGCCCGACAATGACGGCCAGTATGCGAGCCTACTAGACCTTTTTCTCACAACTTGCCCTGAACTATGTTCAGTTTCTGTTCTGTCGCCTCTTGGATCTTCCGACCACTGTGTTGTATCAATTAAGATAAAAATGAAATGTAATAAGTCCCCAGACGTACCTCTCCATCGTACAGTATATCGATACACTAAGGCTGACTGGGATAGCTTCCGTACATTTATAATTGATCTACCTCTGCATTCCATATTTAAAAAGGATGTGTCCTCTATAGTATTAGACCTGGCGGAATGGTTAATTGTAGGTATTGACCGTTTCATACCCTCGAAAAAGTTTCAGCAAAAACCTAACAGCCAGCCATGGTTCTCTCCAGAATGTGCTGCTGCCATTGCGCATAGAAATCACTTTTCCACCGTTTCCAACGTAATAGATGTATGGAAACTAAAGCCGCTTTCAGGACTGCCAGCAACCATTGTAAGAAAGTAATAAACAACGCAAGATGGTTGTATTCTCGATCTGTTAAGTCCAAAGTAGCTGAGCACCGGCTTGGTTCCCACCAGTTTTGGCAAATAGCAAACAGAATTCTGAACAGAAGCGTGTGCTCCATCCCAACTATTATCAATGGACCTGAGGTAATCTCGTCAGCATCAGACAAAGCCAAACTCTTTGTCAAGAACTTTGCAGCTAATTCTACCTTTTGCGATCAAGGCCGCCAACCCCCAATATTTCCTCCTGTATCTGAAAACACACTATGTGATATACGTATATCTATACGTGATGTTGCCAAGCTAATCAAAAACCTTGATTCCAGTAAAGCAACTAGCCCTGACGGTATTCCAATTATAGTACTCAAAAAACTTCAACCTGAACTAGCGCCCATACTTACAAAACTATTTAAACGTTGTCTTAAGGAGAATAGTTTCCCATCTCCCTGGAAAATCTCATCAGTATGCCCTGTATTTAAGAATTCAGGTGATCGCTCACCCCCCTCTAAGTACAGGCCAATAAGTCTCCTGTGCGTCATGAGTAAGTTGCTGGAATCTGTGTTAAATACAGAAGTACTCAACCATCTCAACAAAAATAACCTTCTTAGTGACACTCAATATGGTTTCCGTTCTGCTAGATCTACAGCAGGTGTGCTTACAGTTATATTTCATAGGATTAGCAAACTCTCGACGGAGGCAACCTTTCTAGGGCAATTGCTCTTGACATATCTAAGGCCTTTGATAGGGTATGGCATAAAGGTTTACTTCATAAGATCTCTAGCTATGGTATAGCTGGAAATGTATTCTCAATTATTAAATCATTTCTTTCTGATAAGTTCATAAGAGTGGTAGTTGAGGGGCAAAAATCAGAAGCCCACAGTATTAATGCCGGTGTCCCTCAGGGGTCCATCCTGGGCCCAACTCTTTTCCTGATCTACATTAATGATCTTCCAAATCACATCCTTACATCATTTGTAGACATTTATGCTGACGACACTACCATTTATGGTACCACATCTAAGACAGTAAACGACCAAGTTCTCTCCAATTCTCTCTCCTCTGATCTTGAGCATGTAGTACAATGGGGAAAGGAGTGGCTGGTTACTTTTAATGCATCTAAAACCAAGCTTCTCTCTTGACATCATCAACATTCAGATCCCCATCTGGCATCAATTGAAATAAATGGCTCTCGTCTTCAGGAGGCCTCAAGTTTTGACAAGCTTCTGGGCTTGACCATTACTCCTGATCTTAAATGGAACACGTACATCAAATCTGTTGCCAAGGCCGCTGGAAAAATGGTTGGATCTTTCTATCGATCTAGTAGATATCTCACTGCTGATGCAATTCTCTATCTATATAAGAGCCAGGTACGTGTAAGGATGGAATACTGTTGCCACATCTGGGCAGGAGCTGCTAGAAAGGACTTGTCCTGCCTTGATAGAGTTCAAAATAGACTTCGTAGCCTCGTAGGAGATGTCCTTTTCTCTTCCTTGCAACCTCTATCTCACAGAAGAAATGTTGCGAGTTTGTCTCTGATGTATCGTTATTTTCATGGAAAGTGTTCGACTGAGCTTCAATCTATGGTCCCCACTCGCAAAACTTTCACAAGAAACACTCGTCTAGCTGTAAACACTATCAATAATTCCCTCCACTCTTTATCTGTGCCTAAACCTAAACGTAGATTCCATGAACAAAGCTTTTTTATTAGAACTGCACGCCTGTGGAATTGTCTTCCGTTTTCCTGCTTTCCGGCCGACTACAATATGGTTGTCTTCAAGTCTAACGTAAATAAGTTCTTGATGAGCCGTTCCATATAAGTTATCAGATTTAACAAATTTTCATTACTAATGATTATTATATTGTCCAATTTCTACTGTACACTATTTAACCCTTATCCTTGAGTGGCCTTTTGGCCTTGATAATGTGTTGATACCTATGAAAAAAAAGAAAAAGTCCAATGTGAACAAGTTCTAATTGAATCGTCCCCCTAAGTAATCCAAGTTACAAAATTCCCACTGTTTACTATGCTAAAATCAAAATGACTAATGTATACCTATTAACCCTTATCCTCGAGTGGCCTATGGGCCTTGATAAGTGGTGACACCCATGTAAAATATATATATATATATATATATATATATATATTAAAATCTGAGGGTATTTCGTTATTTCAAAAGTAAAAACAAACACAAAACAGTATATATATATAAAGAGAGAGAGAAAGAGAGAGAGAAAGAGAATGGAGGCGGCTTTGCTCGATCGTATAATACGCTTAAATATGATATTTAAATTTGTCCAAATTTCGTATATATTATTATAGAGTCGTGATTTTTTAAGGAAAATAACCTATTTGGGTTCCATCAACTAGAATCGAAACCGACAGCAAAACTGTAGTATTCAAAGCTGGTGACGTACAGACGTGACACACATATGAACTGATTAAAAATGAACTAAGATAAATGCAGAAAATGTATAACGATTTTTATTTCAATTCTGACTCATTTTACCACTTAAAAATTATTTTAAACGGCCAAAGACCCATGGAAGAACGGCCCATAAAACATCCAATTATTTCAGACCTCTAGCGCCGATCTGTGACTTTTAGTCTCGGAAAAGATAGAGGTTAAAACTATGAAGACAGGCAGAGAGACTTAGTCTGTTTTATACATTATATGATCACTATAATTGTATTGTCATACCTGCAGACCCTAATGTTCCATCCTTTGGGTAATCATCAGCAAGGAACAAACCGTTCGGACAACGTAAACCACGTCGAGAAAAAACCTTATATTAACATTTATATTAAGTGTAAATGTCATTCAAGTTGGTTAATCATGTAATTTTAACATCACGATCTGTGCACGTGTGCTTAAGTGGCCGACATTTTTCATTATAACGTACAATGCTCAACAATAAAAACAGAGTTCTTAATGGGGCAGAAATAATTATTAGTATAATTATTTTTTATACCTACAGATACTATATATGTGAGTGTGTATAGTGCATGAGTGTACATATATGACAATGTGTGTATATGTTTTGTATAGATATATGAATAAAATGCGCATATATATATATATATATAAAATATACATGGCGATTAAGCTACACTGAATACTCCGCGTTTCATCCACTCTAGGATTCTTCAGGCTTATGCGCGAATTTTGTGGTTGTCTGTCGTTTTTATATACGCACCTTCTATTGAGATTTTAGTTAGCCAATCAGCTTTCTAGTATCCACCGCGCCTTTCCTCCCAGCCAATTGACATGCACTTATAAGAGAAAGGCCCATTTGACCTCTGGTTGACCTGATTCTTTGTGTGCGTTCTATTTAGCCTGGATATCTAGTGTCTTGACCTGTTTTAAATATAGGTTAGTTTTTTTTATTACTAACTAGCTCTACCTACGTATTGAGCACTTTTGAAGTAAATACTTAAAGTTAACGCATAAATTTATACTTTTGTATATTAATTTTATGTGAGTAAATTAAGTAGTTATATATATATATATATATATATATATATATATATATATACTTATGAATAAAATTAAATCGTAGTATACGGAAATCAATAAAGGAATTTGTAGATTAGTATTTATTCAGTGTAATTTTAAAATGAAATTGACATACAAAGTACTTGTCTACATAAATAAAAAGTAGATTATGAATGTGTGTCCCTGTATATATTTCACTGATAAATTCTTAAACTATTTGTCACATAACATTGAAATTTACAGGGAATAGTCACCATACTTCAAGAATGATTTATAATGAGTACACATCTTTGTTTGGATGGATAATTTAACGCGTACAGAAATATGTCGGCAAGTTGTAATCGAAACTGTTTACTTCAACTTGCAGATATGTTTCAATAGGCTTTGCGCATGTAATACATCAAAGGTTTTTAGCCGTGGTTTATTTTACAACTTTCTTATGGTAGCACAAACGGGACGTGGCCGGAGTGTTAAATGTTTTGGTTTTGATTCTAGTTTATGTCGTCCAAGTCATTTTTGTTTTTTTACTTTTTAAATATTAGGTTGGTGCAAAAATAATGTTTTTTACGTTTAACTTCAAAAGATCATAACTCCTTTCATAATAAACTTTATTAATCGAAATAAGCACCATTAGAATCGATACATTTTTTCCAACGAGGAACACGTTTATTTATCCCATTAGCATACAAATCCGGAGTTCTGGGATCGATGAAGTTATTGAAGGCCGATTAAGTATCATCTCGGCTTTTGAAGCATTTTTCCCGGAGGAAGTTGTCGAGATGCATTAAAAAGTGATACTCGATGGGCGAAAGGTCTGGTGAATATGCCGGACGAGGCAGAGTCTCGAAGCCCAATTCGTTCAGCTTCTGCAGGGTCAGTTGAGCAACATGCGGGCGAGTGTTGTCATGGAGGAAATTGATCGCTTCATATTGACCAATCTCGAGCACATACGTTGGAGCTTTTAGTGCATTTTATTAATTTGTCGGCAGAATTCTCCACCGTAATCGTTTCGCCTGGATTCAAGAAGTTGCGAGGGATGAAACCGGTCGCAGACTACCAAACAGTCATCATAACTTTTTGGGGTGCAATTTCGGCTTCAGGAAGTATTGTGGATCTTCTACGGCATTCAACTATTGTGCTGAACGTCGCTGGTTGTCGTAGAGGATCCATTCCTCATCACACGTCACAATCCGCTCGATAAATGGGCCGTTTTTGTGTACAAGACACCTCAAAACGACGATTATTTTTTTTATTATCGTTCCATTCATGTGGCACCCATTTATCCAACTTTTTTGACTTCCCTATTGGCTTTAAATGGTAAACGACTGTGGAATGGCCGACCTCGAATTCAACAACAGCAACGCGTGGTCTTGCAAGAATCGGCTTTTATTAAGGTTTCCAAATGTTCGTTATAAACGGTAGTCGGCCAGCCGCAACCGTCTTCATCTCTGAGGCTTTCGTAACCATTGCGAAATTTCTTAAACCACTGTTCTGCCACAGGTTTGTTAGTTGTCCCTGGGCCAAACACATCATTGCTATCACGAGCTGTCACGGCAGATTTTCGGCCTGATTTGAACTGGAACAATAAAATAATGAGGATTTGAATTTTGTAATAATACCTGCAAAAAATAAAGAAATGAAGAAATTTGGAACGGTAACGAATACAATGATTCGATCGAGCGAAATACGTGCTTCATATTGATATAGTACATGGCTATATATATTAAGGAATTCATTCAGAAATCATATATGAAATTGACATATGTGAGAAAGCGATATTGTTTTTGGCAATCCGGCTCTGTTATATTAAATATAAAAGGTGTATGAATGAACATATATTTAAATATATTTCACAGACGCACCGTGCTAGTTAATATTTAAATGATTCTTTCTTATTACACATAAATTTCGAAATCAGCATGTTACCCTCGTATTATAAATGTAGTTTACAATTATTCCACCTTTTTGATAACGTTTTTTTTTTACGGATTAAGCTTACTCATTTCTCTTATGATAAACTAATATGCATTGTGATGTGAACTAATTTAATACTACGTTCTATTTCTTAAGGTAATTGACAATGAATTCACTCTTGGGATTTTTATTTTTAAATTTATTTATTTATTTATTTTGTGAAATTTGTAACATTTTTGGACAATGTTATTTCTTTGGAATTTTTGCTGCCTCTTCGACCACTAAAACTCAGCACTTGATTGAAACGGTTATAAACAAGTTTTGTGTATGGTCTTTGGTTGGAACATGATGCAAATCGCAAAAACACACACACACACACACAAACACCTCCTCATATATATATATATATATATATATATATATATATATATATATATATTAATATCCCTGCAAATTATGTCCCAGATAGTATCGCTTACATACAAAGTGGCACTATGCCTTGATTGGGCTGAAAATACATTTTTTTTTATTCTGTGTTACTGTAGTAAAATGTTAAAGACGAACACATTTTATTATCATTTATTGATGCTTACCCCCTCTCGTCATGATCTTTCTTGTCGCACCTATTTATTTGTAGTTTTCCAAATAAGTTCTTTGTGCCGACACAACCGGAATCTATGTAACTATCCTTGCTACTAGCCACTATTTCCAGGTTTCCATCGCAATTTTCCAACCTAAATTTGATTGTTATTATGTATTAAAAGAGGCACGTAGCTGCAGCAATGGTTTGGGATTATTTTGAGTTCAGTGCGAGTCATTATCATGCAGGTCACTCTGTTGCAATATTCAGGTGCTTTCGAGTTGTCCAGTTTTTCCATTTTTCAAACTCACTAACACTACAAAGAATCGCATATCCACTTCATAATACAGCTACTAACTATTTCAAATGGAAGAATATCAAATAATTACCAAATTTGTCTCAAAGATTCTGTATATACATTTCGAAACATTGATCCAACAAGGCAAAAAACTTCCAGACATTATGTACCGGTTATATATATATATATATATATATATATATATATATATATATATATATATATATATACTTTCTTTCTCTTTGGTGAATTAATTTTCGGAAAGTGAGACCCATTTAGGAAAAGTCCGTGTAGAATTTTGAAAGTGCATCTCTCTCCCCCTCTCTCTCTCTCTCTCTCCTCAACTTATAGGTAACAGACACATGTGTTTTCAATAATGGAGGCCATTTTCTCCTTCTTGAAAAGGAACTATACATCCTGTAAACGAGAATCTACGGTGCATTTCCATCCATCAACTGCGAGTAGGGAATTGAAATAAAAACTTCCTCTCTCTCCCCCATCTCTCTTACTCTCTCGTTTACGTTCTCTCTTAGCCTTTAGCAATATTTATCTTTTTCCATCTCTCCTAGATAGGGATAGAGTTAAAGGAAGAAGCCGTTGTTGGATGGGAAGTACTTGTTATTTATTGGGAAGAGGAAGCAAACTTTTTCTCCCCATGGCCGAAGACTCCCGACCAGAACACCAGTTCCCTGCATCCAGTGAAACCCATGGGTTCACATTACTTGTACGCCGTTAAAGCAGTAACATTCATATATGCAAAAGTAGGTATACAGTAGTGTCACACCAGTAAAATTAGTGCTATAATATCCTGAAGCGAAAGTGACTTCTTTATAGCAATGAAAATAATGTACAGACCGTATTTTAGCCATTGTCGTTCGATAAAAATCTATGTATTTTTAGGTAATAATTAATTTATTTATTAATTTATTTCAGTTATCTTGGTCACTTTAACCATGGATGGTAATTTGACGGACGAGAAACGTAAATGGAGTTTAAAATAATACTTGAAGACAGACAACTGTGAGTGTGTGATAAAGCAATGGATCGAAACCTTTGTGTTCTTCCTCCAACACGGACTACGATTTATCGACTACGTGTCAAATTTGAGCAAACAATGAAGTATCCAGAACGCATCAAAATATGGTCGACTAATTACTGTGGTTACAATCAATTTAAATTTGCTGAAGTATTTACTCAGAGTCCACATAAATCGAAAGACAGGGCCTCGTCTGAACCTGGTATTGGGTGCAGATCATTATGGAATCTGAGGAATCGTGTTGGACTAAAGACGTACACACCTCGACGGATACATGTGTATTGGAAAACGTACTGAGTGAGAAACTTAAGGGTGACGGTATTCTAAACAAAATTGTCTGGTCTTTTATCACTGTATACCTACTTTTCCATCTCCTGTATATATATATATATGTATATATATATATATATATATGTGTGTGTGTGTGTGTGTGTGTGTGTGTGTGTGTGTGTGTGTGTGTGTGCATATATATCTATGTGTGTGTGTTGCTTTTTAATGTGAGATTATTAAAAATTATTTCCACAATCAACTTAGAATATGAACTGATGAGCTCAAAGGAGGGCTAAACTCGCGTTATGGATTTCCGTCTTCGGTAGTAATGCATTATGTGAGCTGCGGTATTTTTTGATTATATCTTCATTGGTTGCTTAACCTCTGGAAAATATTAACCTGAAATAATTTAATAATTTATATATATACTAGCAGGGGTGCCCGGCGTTGCCCGGGTGTTTGGAGGTGTATGCTGAGCAAAAAAAATGGTAATTTTTTTAAAATTTGACCCCTATTATGACCTCTTAAAATTTATTGTTTGGAGATCTAATCAAGTTATTAAGTTAGATCCATGTTCAAGGAACCTATATCTAAAATTTCAAGTGTCTAGACCCAAAATTGTCGGAGGATTTTGGTAGAGTTCTTAAAGGTCAAATCGTTGAAATTTGACCCCTTAACAGCAAAATCTCTGGCTGACCCCCGTCACATCGATTTTCCCACATCTCAGTACCCTGTATTTCAAATTTCGAGTCTATAGACTAAAAATTGACAGAGTTATTGCGTAAGGAAATGTACACAGACAGACACACACACAGACACCCACACAGACACGGTACTTTTATAGATATATATATATATATATATATATAGATAGATAGACAGATAGATGAAACAAAAATATATACGCATACATAAGTATATATGGAAACGATTTTGGGTTCATTGTAAGCTTTTTATGCAAAAATTTCGCAAGTATAAATCATGTAGAATATCTGCATGAATATAATTACCCGTAATAGTTAACTAAAGGTGATCACCCTATAAGAAAAACGAAAAAACTAATAGGGAATTAATTAAAAATGAATGTTTAAAAGAATATGCAAATTAGTTAGATCTTTTGCTAATGAATGCAATTCGATAACAAAAAAAAAAAAAAAAAAAATGTATTTTCTTTTGAAATAAATAGAAAAGTAGGGTTTTTAATATGAATATCACTACACACCAAAGGAATACGGAATTATAGGTATATAGATTAGATTAAATAGGAGTAAATTAGCAGTAATGATGTCAAACATGTGAAAAAGATATCACTGGTAAAAATGTAAACGAAAGTTCTACATTACGTAGAAAAAAAACTGTACAGGTCCGTTTTCAGTTTCTGTTGCTCCCAACAATGTAAACTAGGATTTTTGCGGATAAACTATGCTTGGTTGTGTATATAAAAAAGTACCCCATTTTTAATAAAGGAAGGACTTTCACATAAAAATTTAATAAACAAAAGATACGGCAAAAATTGAATTACACTTGTAAATCATATCTAAAAAATAGCACGGTTCGTAAACTGCAGAAGTACTAAACAGATAAAAAACACCCGCATTTTTGTACTTCTGCAATTATTTTTCTTTGAGTGACGCTGAGACATAAAGCGACACCCCCGTCCCCCCGAAAAAAAAACCATAATTACATCGAAACTCCCCCACACAAATATATATTATCAACTAAATCAATTACCCAGACAGGAAAACATAAGATCTTTCTCAAAAGAAAATCGAAGAAAAAAAGTGAAAAAAAAAAAACGCGTAGGAATATATCTGATATAAAAAGCATTACTTTACCTTGTTTCTTTTTCAAAGTATTATGGAAACGATAATAAAATTCAGACAGTCAAGTAAATAGTTGAAAAATGATTTTAAAATCGTCTGTAGGAAATAAATTTTAACCTTTTGGTAAACGTGCTCACACCTTAAATGAATCGACATTTATAGCCGAGACTTTAATAGAGGGCTAACGATTTAAAATATTTCGTCGAAAAATAAAATCATCCTTAGCCTAATTATTATTTTTTTTTTATCAATATTTGTAACTTTTACATTTATAGAAAATAAATAATTAAAACAAATCATTTTATCACCATATCTTTCGATTTGGTTAAAAACTATATCCGTTTATAACCGGAAGTGAAATACTGTGAAAATTACTTAAACTGTGTCAGTTTAGCAAATAGTACAAAATAACTTGAATTAAAATAATTAAAATAAATTAACTTTAAATAATAATCTTAAATAGAACAATTACATCAATTACATTACTATAATCAGTAATTTTAATTGAGCGAATTATTTAAAAAGATTTTCTTTAATATAATATGCAAATTAGATTAGTTCTATTATGTACATTGCCTTCAATATAGTGTATATATATTGATCGTGATGCTATTTATTTATATAGAAAATCTTATAGTAAATAAAATTTATATATATAACCGTTTTCAGCAGGAAGTTTTGTATATATTAATCAAATTGTGAACAAACAAACAGACAGGATTACGGATATATATATATATATATATATATATATATATATATATATATATATGTGGACTGTTAAATAAATCAAACTTTTTCCAATTAGCTCGAAAAACTAAGATTAAAATTATGATATAATTATTTAAATATTATATGAATCACATCCAATGTTTATGAATCAACCTTTGCAAATTCAACGTATAGCATTTTTGCACCATACACCTGCTTCGGGGTACCACCAAATAAGCATAATATCTCCTTCCCCTATGATATGACAAATCTATATGTATTCCCGATGTTGATAAACAACTTGCAAGCCTACTAGATATTTTTCTAACAACTTTCACTAAACTGTGCTCATCTTCGGCTTTGTCCTCGTTAGAATTCTCTGACAACACGGTCGTTTCAGTTAAGATTAAAAGCAAGTGTAACAATACCTCAGATTCCCACTCCATCGCATTGTGTGTCGCCCCTCGGTTATAGATTGCGACAGTTTCCATACGTTCGTATCAGAAATACTTCTATGCTTCTTATTCAAAAAGGACTTATTCTCCATAACATTCGACTAAACAGATTGTCTAACTGTCGGTATATATTCAGCTATATAGCCTGAAACACTTCCAACTGTGATACACTGTTGAATGTGACGTTGCCATTGCACACAAAATCACTATTTTAATTGATTTATACGAAATAGATATTTAGAAACTAAGTGTGACTTAAGGAATGCCATCCACCAATTAAAAAGATTTATAGAAAACGCGAGAAAGTATTTTTCCCTAACTGTGAAGACTAAAGTTGCTGAGCAGAGGCTTAGTTCCCACGAGGTTTGGCGCATAACAAACAGAGTTCTGAACTGATGCGTATCTTCCAATATAACCATAATCAACGAACCTGAAGTGATTGCGTTAGCGGCTGATAAAGCCAAATTCTTCGTTAAAACTTTCGCACCCCGTATGATCAGGGCCCCCTGCCTATACATACACACACACACACACACACACACACACACACACACACACACATATATATATGTATATATATATATATATATATATATATATAGAAACATATATATATACATATATATATACATACATATTATATATATATATATACATCTATATATCTATAAAAGTGAACGTGTCTGTCTGTCTGTCTGTCTGTCTGTGTACATTTCCCTACGCAATACCTCTGTCAATTTTAAGTCTATAGACTCGAAATTTGAAATACCGGGTACTGAGATTTGGGAAAATCGATGTGACGGGTGTCAGCCAGAAATTTTGCTGTTAAGACGTCAAATTTCAACGATTTGACCTTTAAGAACTCTACCAAACTCCTCCGACAATTTTGGGTCTAGACACTTGAAATTTTAGATATAGGTTCCTTGAACCTGGATCTAACTTAATAAAGTGATTTGAGCCCGAAACTATAAATTTTAAGAGGTCATAATAGGGGTCAAATTAAAAAAAATTGACTTTTTTTTTGTTTTGCTAAGCGTACACCTCAAAACACCCGGGCAACGCCTGGCTGAAATGCTAGTATATATATATATATATATATATGTATGTTATGACAATGTAGCTTAGTTTCCTAGAAGTACATCCACTAAAACATGTGTCTACCAAAAGTGCTCAATGAGCTAACAGAGCAGGTATATTAAATTCATTTATAAAAACATTGATGGCTACATATGTGCATACATGTTTCTGTAATCACCCGTTATTGGGGAGACTACGTTTTCAGACCAAGAATTTCCCTCGATATAAGTGAATGATTTTGTATTCTGAGTTGTGATTTCGAGGGAAATTCTTGGCCTGAATACGTAGTCTCCCCAATAACGGGTGATTACAGAAACATGTATGCACATATGTAGCCATCAATGTTTGTATAAATAAATTTAATATATATATGTGTGTGTATGTGTGTGTATGTGTGTGTGTTTGAGTATATGGTGTATGTCCATGTGTGTTTGTGGGGTGGGTGTGTGTAAGAGAGAGAGGGAGAGGGAGATAGGGAGATTGCTGGACATTATAACGCACCCTAAGAATGGACAATCCATCAGTTCATATGAAATTCAAGCACCACTCAACTTTTATTTTCTCATCCTCATCAGAACAACTCAAGGTTATTTATCATTTCGCCCTCTTAATATTCCTAAAGACTGAACACTGCCCACACATTCATCCTTGCTCTGTACTTGGAACCTTTACCCCTGTTCCCCCACCCAGAACATCGCAGGGCCCATTTTGTTTTTTAACATGCCTTTCCCGCCGACCGTCTCCCAGCTTACCCGACTACCTTTTTTTTCTTTATATTTCGAAGATATTGTTTCACGTGGGTTCATTTCGTAGAGTTTACTTAAGTCATAATTTCCCACCCCCGTGTCACTTACTTGTTTCCCTCCACCCCTCCACAAACAAAAAAAAATATTGGCTTTCCTGTTGTCGTTAGTTTTACTGTTTGTTTTCTTCATATTTTCTTAATTTATTACCATAAACACATTATTGTTGAGTTAGGTTTAATTTACAAAAAGAAAAAGAAAAACAAACAAAAAAAAACGAGTTCAGTTTCCACTGCTTTCCATTTCGTCGTTCAACACCGTTTAGGACATTTGCGAATTTCTATATTTGAATGAAATGCCATTTGTCTTATTGGATTAGTAACGATTGCATCCGTAAAACGACAGTAAGCCATGGGTCATTAAGTACATTTTACGCTTTTGTTCATGCTGTTTCCACATTAAATACAGAACATTATTACTAGCTTACAAACACGTTCTATTTTGTTGTAGATATATCTGGGGTTTACACGCACGCAGATGTTCGAATCTTAGTATGTTTAGAAAACTAAAAATGAACTCTAAATCAAGATATTGTTATCGTGTTACGCTCATTAATATATGAAGGAAGACTTTAAAGAAAAAAAAATTAGTAAATAGGGAATGTTCAGAATATTAATTATTAAAAAAATTGTGGATGTCTAGAAATATAAATTATTAAACTCATTGTGTACGTTAACAAAAACTAATTATTAAAAATAATTGTGTACGTTCTGATATATCATTTATTAAAAATCATTGTGTACGTTCAGAAATACTAATTATTTAACATCATTGCGTACGTTCAGAAATATTAATTATAAAAAATCATTGTGTACGGTCAGAAATATTAATTATTAAAAATCATTGTGTACGTTCAGAAATATTAATTATTAAAAATCATTGTGTATGTTCAGAAATAATAATTACTAAAAATCATTGTGTATGTTCAGAAATATTAATTATTAAAAATCATTGTGTATGTTCAAAAATATTAATTATTAAAAAAATTGTAAATGTTCAGAAATATTAATTATTTAAATCATTGTGTATGTTCAGAAATATTAATTATTAAAAATCATTGTGTACGTTCAGAAATATTAATTATTAAAAATCATTGTGTATGTTCAGAAATATTAATTACTAAAAATCATTGTGTATGTTCAGAAATATTAATTATTAAAATCATTGTGTATGTTCAGAAATATAAATTATTAAAAAAATTGTAAATGTTCAGGAATATTAATTATTAAAATTATTGTGTATGTTCAGAAATATTAATTATTAAAAAAATCGTGGATGTTCATAAATATAAATTATTACCTATTATTATGTATGTCCAGAAATATTTATTATTAAAAATCATTGTAGATGTTCAGAAATATAAATTATTAAAAATCATTATGTACGTTCAGAAATATTAATTATTAAAAACCATTGTGTGTGCCCTGATATATAAATTATAAAAAATCATTGTATATATAAATTATCAAAATCATAGTGTACGTTCAGAAATATTAATTATTAAATATCATTGTGTATGTTCATAAATATTAATTATTAAAAATCATTTTGGACGTTCCGAAACATTAATAATAAAAATTCATTGTGTACTTTCTAGAAATATTAATTATTAAAAATCAGTGTGTATGGTTAGAAATATTAATCATTAAAAATCATTGTGTACGTTCAGAAACATTAATTATTAAAAATCAGTGTGGATGTTCAGAAATAATTATTATTAAAAATCATTGTGTATGTTAAGAAATATTAGTTATAAAAAAATTGTGTATGTTCAGAAATATTTATTATGAAAAATCATTGTGTACCTTCATAATTATTAATTATTTAAAATCATTGTGTACGTTCAGAAATATCAATTATTAAATATCATTGTGAGTGTTCAGAAATATTAATTATTAAAAATCATTGTGTATGTGCAGAAATATTAATTATTCAACATAATTGTTTATGTTCAGAAATATTAATTATTCAAAACAATTGTGTATGTTCGAAAATACAAATTATTTAAAATCATTGTGCTTGTTAAGAAATATAAATTATCAAAAATTATTGTGAATTTTTAGAAATATTAATTATTTAAATTCATTGTGAATGTTCAGAAATATTAATTATTAAAAATTCTTGTGTATGTGCAGAAATATTAATTATAAAACATCGTTGTGGATGTTCAGAAATAATAATTATTAACAATCGTTTTGTACGTTCAGAAATATTAATTATTAAAAATCATTGTGTGCAATCAGAAATTGAAATTATTAAAAATCGTTGTAGACGTTCAGAAATATTTATTATTAAAAATCATTCTGGACGTTCAAAAATATTAATTATTAAAAGTCATTGTGAATGTTCAGATATATTAATTATAAAAAATCATTGTGTTCGTTCAGAAATATTAATTATTAAAAATCATTCTAGACGTTCAGAAATATTAATTATTAAAAATCATTGTGGATGTTCAGAAATTTAAATTATTAAAAGTCATTGTGTATGTTCAGAAATATTAATTATTAAAAATCATTGTGAATGTTCAGAAATATTAATTATTAAAAATTATTTTGGATGTTAAAAAATATTAATTATTAAAAGTAATTGTGTATGTTCATAAATATTACTATTCAGAAATTATTTTGTACGTTCAAAAATATAAATTATTAAAAATCGTTGTGGATGTTCAGAAATATTAATGATCAAAAATAATTGTTTATGTTCAGAACTACAAATTATTAAAAATCATTGCGTACGTTCAGAAATATTAATTATTAAAAATCATTGTGTATTTTCAGAAATGTTAATTATTTATATCATTTTTGATCTTCAGAAATATTAATTATTAAGAATAATTGTGTATGATCAGAAATAGTACTTATTAAAAATAATAATTGATGTTCAGAAATATTAATTATTAAAAATCGATGTGTATGGTCTGATACATAAATTATTGAAAATCATTGTGTATGTTCAGAAATATTAATTATTAAAAATCATTTTGGATGTCCAAAAATATTAATTATTAAAAATCATTTTGTATGTTCATTGTGTATGTTTACAATATTAATATCATTGTGTATGTTCAGAAATACTAATTATTTAAAATCATTTTGGATGTTCAGACATATTAATTATCAAAAATCATTGTGTATGTTCATTGTGTATGTTCTTAATATTAATATTATTGTGAGTGTTCAGAAATATTAATTATTAAAAATAATTGTGTATGTTCAGAAATATTAATTATTAAAAATCATTTTGTATTTTCACAAATATTAATTATTAAAACTCATTGTGTAAGTTCAGAAATATAAATTATTAAAAATCGTTGTGAATGTTCAGAAATATTAATTATTAAAAATTATTGGGTACGTCCAGAAATATTCATTATTAAAAATAATTGTGTATGTTAATAATATAAATATCATTGTACATGTTCAGAAATATTAATTATTAAACATCATTGTGGATGTCCAGAAATATTAATTATTAAAAATCATTTTGGATGTCCACAAATATTAATTATTAAACATCATTGTGGATGTCCAGAAATATTAATTATTCAACATAATTTTGTATGTTCATTGTGTATGTTCAAAATACTAATATCATTTTGGATGCTCAGAAATATTAATTATCAAAAATCATTGTGTATGGTCATTGTGTATGTTCATAATATTAATATCATTGTGGATGTTCAGAAATATTAATTATTAAAAATCATTGTGGATGTTCAGAATTATTAATTATTAAATATCATTTTGGATTTCCAGAAATATTAATTATTTTAAATCATTTTGTATGTTCAGAAATATTAACTATTAAAAATCATTGCGTATGTTCAGAAATATAAATTATTAAAAATCGTTGTGGATATTCAGAAATATTAATGATAAAAATTATTGGGTACGTTCAGAAATATTAATTATTAAAAATGATTGTGTACGTTCAGAAATTGAAATTATTAAAAATCATTGTGGATATTCAGAAATATAAATTATTAAAACTCATTTTGGATGTTCAGAAATATTTATTATTAAAAATCATTGTGTATGTTTAGCAATATTAATTATTAAAAATCATTGTGTATGTTCAGCAATATTAATTATTAAAATCATTTTGTATGTTCAGCAATATTAATTATTAAAAATCATTGTGTATGTTCAGAAATTGAAATTATTATAAATCATTGTGGATGTCTGGAAATATTAATTATTTAAAATCATTGTGTACGTTCAGAAATATAAATTATTACAAATCATTGTGTATGTTCAGAAATACAAATTATTAAAAATCATTGTGGATATTCAGAAATATAAATTATTAAAACTCATTTTGGATGTTCAGAAATATTTATTATTAAAAATCATTGTGTATGTTTAGCAATATTAATTATTAAAAATCATTGTGTATGTTCAGCAATATTAATTATTAAAATCATTTTGTATGTTCAGCAATATTAATTATTAAAAATCATTGTGTATGTTCAGAAATTAAAATTATTATAAATCATTGTGTATGTTCAGAAATTGAAATTATTATAAATCATTGTGGATGTCTGGAAATATTAATTATTTAAAATCATTGTGTACGTTCAGAAATATAAATTATTACAAATCATTGTGTATGTTCAGAAATACAAATTATTAAAAATCATTGTGGATATTCAGAAATATAAATTATTAAAACTCATTTTGGATGTTCAGAAATATTTATTATTAAAAATCATTGTGTATGTTTAGCAATATTAATTATTAAAAACTATTGTGTATGTTCAGCAATATTAATTATTAAAATCATTTTGTATGTTCAGCAATATTAATTATTAAAAATCATTGTGTATGTTCAGAAATTGAAATTATTATAAATCATTGTGTATGTTCAGAAATTGAAATTATTATAAATCATTGTGGATGTCTGGAAATATTAATTATTTAAAATCATTGTGTACGTTCAGAAATATAAATTATTACAAATCATTGTGTATGTTCAGAAATACAAATTATTAAAAATCATTGTGGATTAGAACTATTGTGTATCAGAAATATTAATTATTAAAAAATATAATAAAACCGTAAAGACATTGTTTTCGATCTTATTTTTATTATAATTTTTTTGCTTCAAGTGTATCCCTGTAATGTTAAGGTATAACACGTATTTTAACTCTAACGAGGACGTATATTACCGAAAATATAAGCTAAAATTCATATTGTATAGCTTACTAAGGATTTGGTATGTTACAATAATTTAAATTTCTAGTTGTACATCTTTTCCTCTTGGCACTTTTTGTGAAATAACCACAAAACAATAGCGAATTAAAAGCTACAGTCTCTGGGATTTTGAAAGGTTAAAACACGTTACAGAGATTAAGACACGTTTTGAAACACGTTACAGAAGTTAAAAGTATTATGGTAAAACCATGAGTACGATTTTGTTACACGTCAATACTATAACGTTAACACTGTAACTTACCGTATATCCCAAATGTTATATCAACGTTACTAAGTTATTTTTTTTTATATTTCTCCATCTACATTAGTCCAATTTATCTTTCGAATGCTATGAGAAATCTAAAACTGCACCTTAACATAACGCCAAAAATACAGGAAACATTATAGACACGTTATCAGGACTTTACCAAATAAACTTCTTGCAACGTCTATTCAATATTATAACAAATCTGAACAGGGGCTGCTTGGAGCAACCTAGCTTGCCTTGGCAGATTTCAAAATCGGCTTTGAAACCTAGTAGATGCCCTTTTCTCTTTCCTGCGGCCTCTTTCTCACAAGAGAGGCGTTGCTTGTTTGTCTCTGCTCTATCGTTATTTTCATGGCAAGTGCCCGTCTGAGCTTCAATCTATGCCCCCCTTGCCAAACTTTCTCAAAAACACTTGTCAAGCTACAAATATTCCCCCCTCTCTTTGAATGTGAATAAATCTAAACGCAGATTCCATGAACAAAGTTTCTTTCCTGGAATTGCCAGATGACTACAATATGGGCGTCTTCAATATAAACGCACCACTAATTAGTGTGTACGTCCAGAAATATAAACTATTAAAATTTTTAAAAAGTTGTCCCGATGACCACTGTACACGCATTCACTCATACTCGAGTGTCGTTCCGGCCTTGATAAGTGGTGACTTGAAAAGAAAAAATATTTTTATTCATATTCACCCAAAACAAGGCACGTTACCACTGAGACATGACGATCCGCTTTCAATTAGAGACCATGCCCACCTTCAATTACAGAGCCTGGGGAGAAAGGGTTTAGAAACAACCAAAAGCCCAGACGCCAACGAAGGAGGCAAGAAATACCACCAAAATGAGCCTTCCTCAACTTTGACATATTCGGTACCCTATGCTGCTAAAAGATAGGCTTAATCAACCATTAAATAATCTGTATACCAACTTAGTGCGCAATTGGATATGGTAGGGAGTTGGACAGCGAGTTGTCTGTGCATATTACATTAAAATTTTTTGGATGTTAGTACAGTCGATGAAGCAGAAAGCAAATCGGAAACTATAATTATCGCTTACTGTACGCCAACAACATGACTATTTCCCCTTTACCGAACTCTTTTTTAATAACATGTATAGACACATCTAAGAAATGGATGTCATCTTGAACGATAAGAGATTCATTAATGTTGCTATTTATCTCCAAACAACAACTCAATGATCAAAATCAAATCTTTACATTGATCAAGGTTTAGAAACCGATAAATGAAATAAAAATCGATTCCTTTTAAATGTGATGTGCTTTTTTTCTTTTGTTTTTTTTTTATAAAGGTAGGATTTATTTCATTAGTTTATCAGTCATTTTTTGTTTTCTTCGTAGGGAGTAAAAGTGTCGATAAACTTTTAAATCTCATTGCTGAAATGGCGCGAATAAAACAATCTGCTTCTGAAGATATGAGGTCGGATCAGAGATAATGGTTGCCGCCGTACAAGAGACTAAAAGATAGAATTCAGCAGAGAAGCAGATAGAAGAGAAATGTTTAGAAGAGGCATCTTTCTCAAGAATTGAGAGTAACCCAATCTATTCAATGAACATAAACTTATGGGTTTTTTTTATTCATAAAAACAAAAAAAATATTAGAAATGAAAAAGCAAGGACTCAAATTTATTATTGAATTATTTTTATCAAAACGATTCATCATTCAGAAAAATGGCAATAATAATAATAAAACTAATACTCATAATAATAATAATAATAATAATAATAATAATAATAATGATAATAATAATAATGATGATAATGATAATAATAACAAAGATGAATATGAAATATGTATAAAAGTCATAAAGATGAAATGTGATAATTTTGATATGATAATAGTTATAAAATATTAAATTGCAAAATGATTTTAAAGACACGATAATAATAACGATTAAAAATAATAATAATAGTAGTAGTAGTAGTAGTAGTAGTAGTAGTAGTAGTAGTAGTAGTATGAAAGAAAGCAAAATTAAAAAATTAAAGCACCATTCCTTAGGAACAAGGACCGAAAAGATTTTTTTTTTTAACAAAGTGAGAAGGTGAACGAGTTTTTTTACACATCCAGACGAGGGTAATATTACAGACCATAACGACTTACTCTGTAATTGGGAGACTAGACACAGAAGAAAATCCCTGCTAAAAGTTACCCAGCAAAGTACAAATGAGAAAGTACACTAAAAATCTAAATTAATAAACGAAAGTTTTAATTAAATACGTAAATAAGGTAAAATATATAAGAAGGGGGGATGATATTAATATAACTGGCAATAAAGAATGAAAACTAAACAAAATATGAATACTTAAAGGAATGCAGATCCGAACCGTTTAATTAGTACATGACATTTGGAAAACCCTGAAAGCCACTCTTGCTACTATACAAATTGGTGAAAAACAAAAACAAAACTGAACCTCAGAGAAATAATACTATTTTCGAAAAATATATAGTAAAATAACAAAATCAAGACCAGGATAAAAATGTTGAATAACTGTAGAATATGTGAAAGGAAAACCAGGAACTTAAAGAATGAACAACAATAAAAATAAATGAAGAAACACTCGCGATTACCAAATATGATAATAGTTATAAAATATTAAATAGCAAAATGATTTTAAAGAATGCCAAACTTGAGAGCAACTGGCTTCGACGGAATGCATTTGATTTTGCTTTTTAAATTTCATTTGCTTACGTGAACTGCTACCGAGAAATCTCGCAAAACCCATGCACTATACTGATATACCCGTGTAGATTACTGAAGATTATATTAATTCAAAAAGACAACAAAGGGTGAACGAAGGAACTAGGGACCGATAACTTGCTTAGCCATCATACTGGATATTATACTTACACAACTGATTAAATAGATCTTCTACACTATTAATATCCGTGGAGCACCTTAGAAATTAGACAAGTGATGCAGGAAAGCAATAAGAAGAATATCAATCGAATGATACAGAAAGAAGTGCAAAATAAAAATAGCCATGAGTGCTTGAATGCTTAAAGATGTAAAAATATATAAGTGCCTTGGAAAGTCACGTCACAGGAAGTTGAAACATCTTTGCTATTGGCCTGAAGGGACATAGACCATTCACAACTTTGTAGATGTTTTTGTAGCGAGGCGTTCTTTTTACAGGGTGAGGGTGCTGGCCCAACGCCCAATCTTCCCAGAAGGTACATACAGCACTTAGCCATCCTAAATGGTTATCGATCTGGTACTAACAAGGCTCAACGTTGCTTAACTTCGGTGAGCTGACGAGAACCGGTGTGTCAACGTGATTATGCCGTACTTACAAAAATGTATGCAAACAATGGTAAGTGATAATCAAAAATGTGAACAAAGAAATTAATGCAAGCAAGAATACCATGTGTAGTAATTATAGTCATCGATGAAAATGTAAAATTTCGTCATGTCAGCAATTTATAACATAAATATCAATAAAGAAGCAAGCGAAGTAAATACATTGACATTCTCAGCGGTATAAAGAGAACTGAGGAACATGATAAAAATCGTGTAACAGCAACAATACTAAAAGTACTAGAAACAGTTTTCATAAATCATAAAAAGAAAACTTAAATGCAATGGAAGCATAAAAAACAATCCAATGTAAGACACTGATAGAAACTGCCAAAATATTAAGTAAAATCACCGAATGCGGAAACCAACGCACATAATTAAGTAATTTTTAGAAAGAATATGTGAGTTGAAACGGACATAGAACATGAGCATGGAAAGTAAATTACACAACACCAAGCGAAACGGAACTACCAGAAAACTCATAACAGCTCTTTTCCACCAAATAAAACACGGTGGCACGAATCTGGTTTGGTACTACACAAAAGGATGGCAAGAACGAGTATGGTAAGATAGTAATCCTAACGCTAATTGTAAAGACACGTAGGCTATCGAAATTTCGAAGGGGATATTTGTCATTAAAAAAAAAAAACAACGGCTGTTATCAGCGATAAATCAATGGCTGTTGCGAAAGTGCAAAATGATTTGTAATAGTTTATTGAAAATCATGAAGAACTCTGGAAATACTTGTTGTCTCTAAGACTCGAGAAAGTGCCCGCTTTTGTTACCAGTAAGCGATCACATATAATGGTTTAAGTGAAAACTTCTACTACTACCAACAATAATGATAATAATAATGATAACAACAAAAACAACAACAACAACAATAATAATAATAATAATAACAACAATAATAATAATAATAATAATAATAATAATAATAATAATAATAATAATAGTAACGAGAAAAATAATAATAATAATAATCAATGGAAAAATTATAATTATGTTGATAATATTTTTCAATCAAAGTCAAATGTAGCTTTCCATTTTGAAAAGTCCAAACTCCATCTCTATTCATAATACAATTTTTATTTTTTTCACTCTATTGTACTCATTATAACAAGATTATTTTAATGGCGGCTTTTTTCGTTCTTTTTATTATTTTTAAAATATAAATATCACAAATGTGGAATATTTCATGAGATTTCCAATTCCAAGCGTGAAGACAGTTTTTGGTTTCTTGTTTTCAGATAAAAATTAAGAAGGGAAAAATAACTCTTGATTATCGTGATTATTTTGTCATCAATTCTGATAATCAATATTTTTTCTTTTCCTAATTCATATACTAATCAATACAAAAAAAAAAGAAAACATTAGGCAGTAGGATATGGCTTATAAATAGTCTAAGACTTGATGACATCTTGCAGACATTTTATTAAAATATCTTTAACTCTTCAGATTATAAGCCTCCATATTTTTCTAAACGATTTTTGCTTTCCATATTTTTTTTTTACATTTGCGCCTTCCGTTAATAAAGTCATATTTTTTGTTTTGTGTTTTCTTAGCGGTTTTAAAACCTCGAAAGTTAACTTCCTATTTTTAACATCTACCAAATTATTCAACCGTTTTAACATCTTTAATAACTAAGGCTATGAGTCGGGAATACTCTTATTATTGTTTTGACTCTCGAGTATATATCCGACACAGTTAGACACAGTTAATAAATATAGGACCGCATCACTCTATATAAAAACATATAAGAGCTTAACTGATATATACTCGAGAGCAAAAATAACGAAAAGAATATTCTCTTGCAATAGCCCTATTAATAACTAGCTAGTACGACGATTTAATAGTTATTTAATAAAGAAAGAAATCCATTTAAAACGTATTTCAAATTATCTCGAGCAGATTTGAATGCACACGACAAACGGTCTTACTTTTTTAGAAACTAACCACCGTTTTTACATATTTGAAACAACTGCTCCCTTTAAATAACGATCAACATTATTTTAGCGGGTTCACGACTACTGTTAAAGGCCATTGGTAAAATTTGTAAAGAATCACCATTGCAGTTTCCAAAACTAAAACAGATTACCGTTTGAAACGTGTTCAAAAGTACATACCAGATTTTCTGTTTTCAAACTACGCTCGCCACTATTCAGATAAACTAATGAACACAGTCTCTACAGTTTTCTAAACTAATTGACGGCCCCCATGTTCAATGTTTTCAGTACACCCAATTTCTGGTTTCGAGTATTTGGAAAACTAATTCCCACCAACATTTCTAATGTTTTCAAACGACCATCCACAAACGTTTAAAAATTGGCAAAAATAGCATCGGTAACCATTTGTAACGCTTTCAAACGTCCTTATACCTGCGTGTGTTAACGCTGGCAAAACTAACTTCCGCCATTTGCAAGGTTTTCAAATGATCTTCCGCCAGCGTTTCAAATGTTTGCAAAACCATCTACAACCAAAAGTTTATATATTATTACACTAAGGCAACAAAGCTTCCGCGCCATAGCACAGTGTATCGATGCTCGATGGCTGACTGTGACAACATCAGATCGTTCATATCAGAAATACGCCTTTATTACGTGTTTAAAAAGAATATATCCTTTATGGCATCCGGCAAAACAGTTTTGTTCATCGTTGATATAGAGAGTTCCATAACTTCCGAAATATCCAAATAGAAACCAAATAGCTAACCTTGGTACACTCGAGAATATGCTGCTGCCTTGATTCCAAAAGAATTTTTTTGAAAATTGCCTTCAACGAAATGGGTTTTATGAAACTAAAACCAGTTAGGACAGCTAGCTACCATCATAAAGGTGTTATAAAAACGCAAGAGAGAATCATATGCCAGTATGTTACGTCTAAAGTAGCTGAACATAGGCTAGGCTTAAACATGTTTTGGCGAATAACAGAACTCTATTTCGAACATCACCAATAGATCTGAGGTGATTTCTTTACCATCCGGCATAACCTAACACTTTTCTAAGTACATTGCATAAATTCCACTCTTTGCGATACGGGGCGCCTATCTTCTGAATTTTCTCCAAGACTGTAAATGTTCAATATATCTGCACGAGATAATTTATCAAAAACGTTAAGAATATATATTCATCCACAAATGCCGCTAGACAGGTAACTGCCCCAAGCCACGATCGAAACCCGACCGCCCAAATGACAGTCGAGGGTTCTCACCAGTACGCTATACGGCTGATGCTGAGCGGGTACTGAATTAACAATGTTTTGACATCGTCCAAATGCCTCCGCTCGATTTGTTTACACGAAGAGCGTCGCTTAATACGCTAATAGCAATTTTTATATTATTTCCCGAGTTATATATATATATATATATATATATATATATATATATATATATATATATATATATATATATATATATATATATATATATATACACGTAGTTTTGTTGTTGTTGTTTTTTTACAATATTAATGTTACTGCCGCCACCTTTGGGATCCGGTGTTTTCTTAGAAAGTCGCCCTCTTTTTATTTAGACGTATTTATTTATTATTTTTAAAAACAGTAATCTACGTACACGCGTGTTTCGGGTCCGACCCCTAATCAGCCTAGCTTGACTGTTGTTAGGACTCGAACCCCGGAATTTATGTATTTCAGTCCAGCGTCTTAATCTATCACGCTATGATGGCATATGCAATTTACTGCTTCGTTTTTATCGTTTATCTATTTACGTAGTTTTGTTGTTGATTTTAATAAAAATAATAAATAAATATATATATATATATAAACCGCCAGTATATATATATATATATATATATATATATATATATATATATATATATATATATTAGCAGAGAGACCCGACGTTGCCCGGGATTGAATGGTGATCAACGAATATTTCACATTCCTCTATTTTTATTGTCATCGAAATCCGTGAAATCGCCCGGGAGGAAGCTTCACATTCCTCCATGCAGTAACTTAGTCAAAAATATGTTATTCAACATTGCACTCTAGAGAAACTACTGTTTTATTTATAAAATTATTTTATATAAACTGATTTCCAGTTAACGAAAAAAAACATTAAGAAATTTACGTGCAGTGTTTGAACCTACAGACCACTTCATGCAAAACAAAAAACAAAAAATAACACGCTATCAAGTTACCCACAGTAGAATTTTCACGGCCTGTTGTTCTATCATTGTTGCTAAGGGACGACATGGAAAAATGACTTTACTAATGAATTAAAGTAACGGTTTCGATTATACAATTATTGGTAATTATCGGGGGTATTATGAGACAAAACTTAACTAAGATCTCTCCAAGACTTATACACTAAACTTCTGTAAATTTTAAAGAAAATCTGTTCAGCCGTTTCGGAGTCTAAAAGGAACGAGCTCACACAGAGAGACAAGGTTGCATTGATATAATTGTGTATCTATATATATATATATATATATATATATATATATATATATATATATATATATATATATATATATATATATATGCCATTTTATGTAATTGTTTTTGTTTTTTCATTCTTTTTTCAATTGCCAGGAAGGTTCACACCTGTGAATCGGTGTTATTAGCAAAGGAACAGGTGGACGCTTTGTGTGTGTATGAAAGACTAATTCCACCCTTCGAATGTTCACTCTTTCTTCGTGGGGGTAAGAGAAGAATACACAGAGGAGCAGGCAGAGATCATTACCTCACGAGGATTGGGCTAGGGAGCCAATACCTCGCAATGGTATGTGGCAGAGGAGGGGATATCGGAAAGGCACAGGTGGTGCAAACAAGGGTGTGATGACTCAGACGTCTGGAAAGCGTCTTATTGACCTTGGCCAAAGATTGTTTTCAATCATTGTTCCATTCGAGCAACCAAAAGAGTCGCCCTCGTAAATAAGTTGCGGCGAATAGGCAAACCGCAATAATTCATTCGCAATACAATAGGTTATGCGCCACACTTAAATGCTGAACAATTCGTTTTTGTCATTTGAAGGATTGTAGTCTTTGTATATGGAATTAATACCAGCCAGTGAAGCAATAGTATTACGATTAGTGAGCTACCATCGAAATTTATTAATTACTAACCGTATTTACCTGGCGTTGCCCGTTTACAGATATATTGCTGGTATAAGATGAGTTAAAACTAGACCGGTAGAGAAATTACAGGAATGTTACCTTCTTTGGAATAACCTTGGCAGTATATACTATATATTTATTTCAAGACATGTGTATGTATGCATGCAATTATATATATATATATATATATATATATATATATATATAATTGTACAGAAGGTTAGAAACACATTGGTACCGTCGGTTTCAAGCCCAACATAAGGGGACCAGCTAATGGTGAATCGTAAATAATGTTAGGCTCTCGTCAGCCATGTTGTTTTCTGTTTGATTGGTTGGCTGTTTTTGTTTTACGGCATATCAACCCTTTTCAGGTTATTTAATGTCGAATACAAAGATTTTGAAGCAAATTTTTTTAATAGAATATATTTGTTGTTTTCAAGACGGTTTCTATTAACCCCATAATTGGGACCCTAACAGGTATTACTACTCTGGGTCACAGTGCACCTGGCAACAATGGCAATTAAAGGGTGGCTCCACAATCCCCAAAGCCCAAAAGCTGGGGCCTCACCACTGCATATAGTTTAAGTTCATATCCAGGACCTTTTCTGTTTGAGGAAAATGCAGGACCACACATATTATTTATAATGATATTCCTTTTTATTTAACTTTAGCTTATTCCTATTTCTGTATATTTTATTTCATTTTTATATCAATTTTCTAATTTTTTCATTTTTATTTAATTTATTTTTAGTAAATGTATGTTGTCCTATTCTGGTCCTAATTGACATGGTTTCCGATCTAATTGGTTAGTCATGGTTGGACCAAGGGAGGTAATAATATATCTTATTAATTGTTTAACCTAGTAAAAGGGGGCAACTCGTGATTCTTTGCTTTTCTATTATATTATATTTTATATTTATTTTTTTATATATTTTTATATGTCTTTGTATATATATATATATTTAATTATTTTATTTATTATATATATTTTATACACTTATATTTTGATTAACCAATCAGTATCCCATATGCTGTTATATTATTTTATCTTTGATTACTATGTATCTGGTATCGGGTTCTAATGGTATTTTTCCCGATTACCGGAAAAACAGGTAAAATGTGCATATATTTTCTGAAGCGTAAAATCACCCTTGTAGGGGAGTAATCTCTCTTTCTTTCTCTCTCTCTCTCTCTCTCTCTATATATATATATATATATATATATATATATATATATATTAGTTTTACTCGATATTTAAATTAATAAGTATTTCTTATTTTATTATTACTACCAGTAGCGGAAGATTTTTCTTAAGATAAAACTGAATATAAAAATGTAAGTAAAAGAATCGTTTTTGGCATTGGAAAATTGCCACATATTTACCCCCAAATGTTTCGAGTTTTCTTATTCCCCTTTATGATTTCGATTAACCGTCCCAACACTAATAATTTTATTAACATTGTAACGCGGATCCATCAATGTTTCAACATTTTCATGTTTCATGAAAACATTGACAGCTCCGCGTAATTTTATACAATGTTTATATAGTCTTAATTATATAAACGCTCTGCAACAGTATTGAGAACTTTACGGAATATTGGTTTTTGTTCATTCTAACGGATCTTAACCTTATTATTTGACTACACATACACGCGCACGCACGCGCACGGACACGCACAAGCGCACACACACACACGCTCACACATACACGCACACATATATGTATATATATATGTATATATTATATATGTGTATATATATAATTCACACACGTTAGTGTTTGAATATATGGTTAAGTGCCAGTTTTAGTCATTTAAAACTGCTTCAAAGCTTCACCCCTCGCTCATTTTTCGACCAAATTTCAAGCAATTATTACGGTTTATATATCACCTTCTCAGCTATATTGTGAAAAAAAATTCAATTCTCGTTCAGTGAAACCAAAGTAATGATGAATATTCTGGTCTTCAAAATCGTAAAAATATGTAAGGTATTGAGCGACGCTTTATATGACGTTTCCATAGCAACCACGTCGTTTAAGCAACTATTGTCGCGAAAAGAGGAGAAACTCGTGAAACAGACAAAATGAAAGCATGAAAGATAGATTTTATTGAGAGCAGACGAGTGTCGTACATTGTTATTTCATATGGGTTTACGGGGGCAAAAAAATCAGATTAAAATTAAACAAAACACAAGTGAATTTACTGAAGCCAGGAAAAATCATGGCTTACAATAGTAAAATGCTATCATGCAAAGTAACATGGTTAAGCTTAAACATGGAAAAGTAAAGGAATAATTGTTAAAACTGGAAAAGGACAAGATATTCTAGTAAATAATAAAACTTAAAATTATGCAGCATCAAGATTTTTAAATTCAATTTATAACATTATATAATCAATTCTTAAATCTGCAATATTTGAAGTTATAAATTTATTATATTATTTACTAGAATATCTTGTACTTTTCATTTCCAGTTTTAACAACTAGTCCTTTACTTTTCCATGTTTAAGCTTAACCATATTACTTTTCATGCTTGCATTTTTCTATTGTAATATATAACATGCACATACACGCTCGCACACACCCACACCCACACAAGCACACACACACACGCATATATATATATATATATATATATATATATATATATATATATATATATATATATCTAAATGTGTACAACTAAGTCCAATAGACACAAATGACTCAACTGTATCTATTGAATCTAGATTCCAAAGACGTCTGAATAAATGGTTTAAGAGTGGAGCTCTTCCTTCCTCAATTTCTGACTTAATCAAACCGACTGGTTCACTACATCTTTAAGGTTTACCAAAAACACACAAGAGTGCGGTTCCTTTAAGACCGATATTATCCATGATAGGTTCCTTCCAACACAAAGATGCCAAATGGCTTACTAATATTTTAGAACCAGTTTTGCAGCAGTATATCTCTTTCTGTATTAAAGATTCTTTTTCATTTGCTACATTTATGCAGAATTACGCTCAGACTGACAAATTTATGTGTGATATTGAAGGCGTTTTTTGCCTGTGTTTCACTGTCAGAGTACTGATATATGTGCCGATGCCCTTTATCGCAGTCAGCTCCCAACTCGCCCTTTCCTGAGAATATTTTTGTGGAACCTATGGAATTCCTCACCATGTCGGTCGAATTCAGTTTTAATAAAATTATGTACAAGCAGATAGATGGGGTTTCCAAGGGTTCTTTCCTGGGATCGGCTCTGGCAAGCATTTTTGTAGGTTTCCACGAAAAAGGTCTTTTATCTGGCTTTCAAAAACCATATATTTATTTTCGTTATCTTGACACTTTTTGTCTGTTCAACAATGAAACGGAAGCGGATGCCTTCTTCGCATCCCTTAATAATATTCATCCAGTTCTTAAATTTACTATAAAGAAGGAAAGTAATTCTTCCCTTCCTTTTCTATATGTACTGGTCTGTAAAACACCTTCTGTTTTCTTGACTTCCATCCACCGTAAACCTACCTTCACTGGTCTCTACATACGTTGGGACCCTTTTTGCCCCACCAAACAAAAATATAATCTTATCTACACCCTTATCCGCTGAGCTTGTATGATATGTTCAGAGATCAAATTAAATAATGAAGTCAAATTTATTACCAAGAGTCTTTGCAATAATGGGTTTTCATTACAAATTGTAGAATCTACAATAAGAAATAGAATTTCTAATTTCAACAAAATTAAACAGGCATCTGTTGACAAATGCCCTATCTACCTACGCCTACCTTGGCTAGGTAATATTAGTGAAAGATTTGCCAAGCAAAATTCTTCTGTCGTACAACAATGTTACTTTGCATCAAATACCCGTGTTGTTTTTACTTGTAAATCCATTTTATTTTAAATTGGTACAAACGTTCTCCTCCCCCCATAACAGTTCCATTATTTATTTATTCAAATATAGCTGCAGTGTGCGCTACGTCGGACGAACGTCTCAAAGATTAGACAATAGGGTAAAGTATCATGTTCCATCCAATATTCGGAATGGAATCTACCTTCAGAGGTTTTGAGCAATACCCATGGTTCATCTATAGGAGAGCACCTTATAAATAATCATATTTGCGCTTCGAATTTTAGTGCCGACTCTTTTCCATCTTTAGCAAGTCGCACTCTCTTTACCATCTCAAAATTTAAGAAACTATATATATTAAGAATTTAAGACCTTCTCTTTGCAAACAAAAAGAGAATCTCATAGGGCTTAATCTAGTTTCTATTTAATTAGTTTCACCCTTTTTTTTCCTGCTTTTTAACTTCGTTCTATAGTCCCCCTCTTTTCTTTTAAAAAACGTAATTAAGCTCGATTTTAGCTCTGTTGAGCAACCTTCGAAACCAGTCAGCTGGGATATTCATTTTTATTTTTTAATTTCACAATCTAAAATAAAGAATGTTTTCGAACAGGTTTAAATTTGGTCTTTACACAGACATAATTAAATTTTGTACCCCGCAAAAATATTTACCTATATATATATATATATATATATATATATATAAGGAGAATAGTTTCCCATCTCCCTGGAAAATTTCATCAGTATGCCCTGTATTTAAGAATTCAGGTGATCGCTCATCCCCCTCTCAGTACAGGCCAATAAGTCTCCTGTGCATCATGAGTAAGTTGCTGGAATCTGTGTTAAATACAGAAGTAATCAACCATCTCAACAAAAATAACCTTCTTAGTGACACTCAATATGGTTTCCGTTCTGCTAGATCTACAGCAGATGTGCTTACAGTTATATCTCATAGGATTAGCAAATCTCTCGACGGAGGCAATTTTTCTAGGGCAATTGCTCTTGACATATCTAAGGCCTTTGATAGGGTATGGCATAAAGGTTTACTTCATAAGATCTCTAGCTATGGTATTGCTGGAAATGTCTTCTCAATTATTAAATCATTTCTTTCTGATAGGTTCATAAGAGTAGTAGTTGAGGGGCAAAAATCAGAAGCTCACAGTATTAATGCCGGTGTCCCTCAGGGGTCCATCCTGGGCCCAACTCTTTTCCTGATCTACATTAATGATCTTCCAAATCACATCCTTACATCATTTGTAGACATCTATGCTGACGACACTACCATTTATGGTAGCACATCTAAGACAGTAAACGACCAAGTTCTCTCCAATTCTCTCTCCTCTGATCTTGAGCACGTAGTACAATGGGGAAAGGAGTGGCTGGTTACTTTTAATGCATCTAAAACCAAGCTTCTCTCTTTACATCATCAACATTCTGATCCACATCTGACATCAATTGAAATGAATGGCTCTCGTCTTCAGGAGGCCTCAAGTTTTGACAAGCTTCTGGGCTTGACCATTACTCCTGATCTTAAATGGAACACGTACATCAAATCTGTTACCAAGGCCGCTGGAAAAATGGTGGGATCTTTCTATCGATCCGGTAGATATCTCACTGCTGATGCTATTCTCTATCTATATAAGAGCCAGGTACGTGTAAGGATGGAATACTGTTGCCACATCTGGGCAGGAGCTGCTAGAAAGGACTTGGCCTGCCTTGATAGAGTTCAAAATAGACTTCATAGCCTCGTAGGAGATGTCCTTTTCTCTTCCTTGCAACCTTTATCTCACAGAAGAGATGTTGCGAGTTTGTCTCTGATGTATCATTATTTTCATGGAAAGTGTTCGAATGAGCTTCAATCTATGGTCCCCCCCTCGGCAAACTTTCACAAGAAACACTCGTTCAGCTGTAAACACTATCAATAATTCCCCCCACTCTTTATCTGTGCCTAAACCTAAACGTAGATTCCATGAACAAAGCTTTTTTCTTAGAACTGCACGCCTGTGGAATTGTCTTCCGTTTTCCTGTTTCCGGCTGACTACAATATGGTTGTCTTCAAGTCTAACGTAAATAAGTTCTTGATGAGCCGTTCCATATAAGTTATCAACTTTACCAAATTGTCATTACTAATGATTACTATAATGTCCAATTTCTACTGTACACTCTTTAACCCTTATCCTTGAGTGACCTCTTGGCCTTGATAATGTGGTGATGCCTATGTAATATATATATATATATATATATATATATATATATATACTAGCAAAAGTACCCGTCGTTGACTGGGTTCTAAAACAGCCTACAGAATATGGACTCTGATTTATGAAAGTATGATAGGTTATGAAAAGGAAGGTTTGTAAATTTGGGTTGAATTTTGGGCTTTCAAAACCAAAGCAAAGCATGATGAAAGTAAAAATAAAATAGATAAACCCCATAATTTATTATACCATACCTTTTCACACTGAAAACTTATCACAATATTCTGTGGATCTATATTAAAAAAATCTTGTTAAACTTTGTGACATATTTCCATTCTATCGAGGCCAGGCGCCAACGAACACCCCATAATTTTATTATACCATATTTCTTCAAATTATCAAAGTATACTTACGCAGATAGATATGAAAAGTCTTTATTAAAGTTTGTGCCTATTTCCATTCTATGGAGGCCAGGCGAGAACGCAGACCCCACAATTTTATTATACCATCCATATTTAAGTTAAAACATACTTATGAAAGTATTCCTATGTACCTCTATATCAAAAACACTTGTAAACGTTTTTTTTTTAATTTTTAAATGTTTTATTTCCATATTTTGTGGACTAGGCGCGAACGCAGACCCCACAATTTTTATGAACCACCGCTCTGCAGGATCAAATATACCCATTCCATTGTCTCGATACATCTTCTATCATTATATGTAATCAGTTTTTTTAAAATAGTCAACCATATAGGAGCCTATTCGTGACCAGACACGTCCAAGCATGAAGTACTGCTGCCACATCTGCTAAAAACAGCCTATCCTGCCTTGACACAGTACAAAATAGACTTCGTGGTTTAGTAGGGGATGCCCTTTTCTCTTCCCTGCAACCTCTCTCCCACAGAAGAGACGTTGCACGCCTGTCTTTGTTTTATCGCTATTTCCATGGCAGGTGCTCGTCTGGGCTCCAATTCCTCGTCCCCCCTCGCCAATCTTTCACGAGAAACACCCGTCTGGCTGAAACTACTGTCAATAATTTTCCCCACTCTGTATCTGTGCTTAAATCCAAACCTAGATTCCATGAGCAAAGCTTCTTTCTTAGAACTGCACGCCAGTGGAACTCTCTGCCGCTTGCCTGTTTCCCACCTGACTACAACTTGGACGTCTTCAAGTCCAACATAAACAAACTCCTGACAAACCGCCCCCTTAAGTAAGACACTCTATCAAAACCCCCAATACTAATGATTACTACAATACTATCTCATTGATTACTGTACACGCAATAACCCTTATCCCTGAGTGGCCTTCGGGCCCTGATAAGTGTTGACCCCCATGTAAAACACACACACACACACACACACACACATGCCCGCGCACACAGACATTCAGCTTTATATTATATATATATATATATATATATATATATTGAAAATAAGAAACTAATTTATATATATATATATATATATATATATATATATATAACTCATTTCAAAGTGTTTTTTAACATATTTCATTACCTGTTCGCTCATATATATATATATATATATATATATATATATATATATATATATATATATATATATATATATATATATATATATGGTACAAATATTTTAAAAGCACGAGTGATAGTAAATAAAAGAGAAAACAATGTCTGTCCATGAAATGGAGAATAATTATACTATGAAATGTATGCCCTTAGAATGGCGGGCTAAATGTATGTTTTTAAAAACAAATCATTGCTTCGCCCCACGAAACAAAAAACGTGACTCGTGTTTTAGCATGAAATTATCTTGATCTTTTCATTGTTTATTTGGATATCCCATTGTCTTCCATTAAGCAACTGTAAACGCTTCAAAGGGAAGACTTTCAGCAAATAATACATTAGACCATTTGTTTTGTTATTTTCTTCTTTTTGTCTGTTTTTTTTTACGTTTTCTTAAAAGATACGTTTGTGTAAGCTGACTATAAATTACCTATGTTATAGATCTGAAACATCACAGGATGTTTTTTTGAGAGGGGGAATCAGAGTCTTCGCGGAGAGGGGCAAATAATGCTTAACACACGGTGTTCACGCCACAAGACCAGGCATGTTATGCTAAAGATAAAGATATATATATATTGTTTAGAAGTCAATGGAATTTTTTAAAGTGTTTTCTGACAGGTTTTAACGGCTAGTTTATTGTTTGTTTTGTTTTTATTCTTGCATAGTTTGGATTCACTTTTCGGCAATGTTTTGTGTTTTTCGTTACTTTTGTGATGATGAACATTTTTCCGAGTCCAGTTAGCTCAAATTTTATTGGCGGAATTTTCTACAGTGGCGTATTAATATCATTATTTACATCTTTCATGCAATTATCCT
>NW_027633366.1:0-48648 GCF_053919585.1 Euprymna scolopes
CATATAGGCTGTCACAGTATAAATATATCCCATCTATGCATTCATAATATATGAACCAGACAAGAAAGAAAAAAAAAGACAGGTTCTCAGACAAAAAAAAAAATGCATAAAGCATAATTCAAAACCAAAACAACTCCCATCAAATCCATCTCCAGTTGCAGGAAATTTTTAGCAATTGCTAGTTTATAGGGAGGGGGGCAGCCATCTTGTATTATTTGAGATTTTTATTTGTTGCGTTGCTATGAACTTTCTCGTCTTTTTGATAAGTTCACGGACAAAATATCCAGAATTGACCTGCAAATGTTGGTTCTTCTATGGATGAAACATATCTGCAATTGTGCCCAAGTTTTTGTTTTGAAAAGATGATTCTAAAATGAATAAAATCTTGGACGTTGGAAGTTAGCAAAATTGTTATATATATCATATATCAGACATGTACCATATTTTTAATGACATAGATAGACCCCTAGTGTTTAGAAAAGGCTGTTACAATCCATTTTAAATCCTCAGCGATTTATGTAACTTCATATTTAAAAATAATTTAATTGTTGATTACGAATCTATGATCTATGTTTGCCTATACCTGTGACAATTAGGGCCATATAGATTGCCCTTATTAACTTGATATTTTCCCTAAAAGGGACATTTAAGTGAATAAAACTAGTGATTATTGAATTCCAATTTTTAAACTGTCTTTATTTTGTGAGTATGTAATGGATAATTTAATTTAAACTGTCTTTATTTTGTGAGTATGTAATGGATAATTTTTAAACTGTCTTTATTTTGTGAGTATGTAATGGATAATTTTTAAACTGTCTTTATTTTGTGAGTATGTAATGGATAATTTTTACACTGTCTTTATTTTGTGAGTATGTAATGGATAATTTTTAAACTGTCTTTATTTTGTGAGTATGTAATGGATAATTTTTAAATAAATACATTGTGCTTTGGGTCTCACATTCTTACTTTGTTAATTTCTTTTCAACACACTGACAAACTAAGATATATATATAATTGGAATGATGAATGTAAATATTCTCTTTAAAATTTGGACCTTGATAGAAGATAAGATAAAAAGCTTAATACACTAGATAGAGCAATTAAAAAAAATATATATGAAGAAAATAATATTGAATCAATTACAATATTTAATAATCCATCAAATTTAAATAAGGTAATTATACAAATCAAAAGTCTTTAATCCATGAATTTTCAAAGATATGTTCTCTTCAGAGAATAAAAATGTATAAATGATAAGCATAATGTATGTATATATATATAAGCATTTACATAAAAATAAAGAAGCATTTTCAACAAGCAATTAACTAGTCAGTCAATTCTTGAAACAAAAAAAAGTCCAAGAGAAAAATTCAAGTGTGAACATAATACTGGTCTGGAAGCAGATTTTTTGTTTTAAGTAAAAAATTGCTAGTAATTTCATTTATTATTTTATATCGCAGAAGTATTAAATAAAACAAACATGCTCCTCTTTTTTTGTTTTGTTTTACAGGTTCTAGTGAAAGTTTCTGATGAAGTTGTCTTGGATTCTTCCCTATCGGATCTGCGTAGCATTTGGGAAGAGACCAGTTACCATCTAGAGAAACGACAGGCTAATCCGCCTTGCGTTGAAGAAGAAAGAACTTCATTGCTGAAAAGAAAGCAGCCAGAATATTCTTTGGTCTTTGATCCAAACACTTTGTATGATGTGAACTCTTTGAGTAAGTATCTTTTATTCAATCCAAACCTTTTTTCTTTTAGATGTGCTTAGTGCATCTCTATAAGTTTTTTTTTTTTTTAAACTGAAAGTTGAGTTATAAAGATTATTATAAGTATATGTGGCAAAGGTACTGGGAGGACATCTTGTTTGCCAGTCGGCAAAAAGAATTTGTTTGGTGACATGTATTGCATGTGGAGATAGGCAACTGGCATGATTCAATCTTTGGCCTCAAGATGACTGCTGGCAACAATATTTCAAAGTGATATATATATTATATATATATATTATTTGTGAATATAATCTCAAGATATCAAGTCATTGAATGATATGTGATTTGCATATGTGTGATGGCAAAGGAGTATAAAATAAAGCTAAATTATGTTGATGGTAGAAAAAGGGATTCGTTTAAAAGGCAATTAACATATTGCGACCATTTTTGAGATGGTAAGAAAACAGAGACAAGTGGGAAAGAAAACTGATTATGGATCGTATTATTTTTAGACTGTGACAAAAGCAAAAACCATGCAGAATTATTTTACAATTTTTTGTTTCAATCTACATGATTATAAAACTCTAAACCTTCCGCCCTTGCTTGAATCTTGTCCACCAAAAACATGGTAGTACGTGTGACCCGTTGGGTTTGTATATATTATAGCTATGGAATAGTAAATATATTAATTATGCTTACATTAACTCAAAAGTTAATGTAAGCAATTTCTTTTTCTATTGAATTTTTTGTATCTAACTAGTTTTAAAAGTTTATTGGACAATTTTAATTTAATTTCTTAGATCAACCAGCATTTCATAAAATGAGCTGTGTTGACTGTTTTTTTAAATATTTATATAATCTAATATATAAAAGGCTATATGTCTGTCTGTCTGTCTCCATATTTTCAAACTCTATCTTTTCCAAAACTAAAAGTCACAGATCGATACTAGAAGCCTCAAATGATTGGATTTTTTATGGACCGTTTTTTTATGGGTCTTTAACCGGTTTAAATAATAAAAGGGTCAAAAAGAGGCCAAAATGGAAAAAATCGTAATACATTTTGTATATTCATCTTAGTTTATTTTTAATCTTTAATCAGTTCACATGCGTGTCAAGTTGGTACAGAGATAACGTCACCAGCTTTGAATGCTACAGTTTTGCTTTCGGTTTCAATTCTAGCTGATGGTACCCAAATACTTTCTTTTTTTACTTTTACTATAGAAATCATAACTATAATATATACGAAATCTGGACAAATTAAAATATCATACTCAAGTGTATTTTATGACCGGGCAAAGCCCCCCCCCCCCTCGCTAGTATATATATATATGTATATATATTTTGACTGTTTTTTTTTTAATGTCAGTTGTTTTTTTATTCTACAATTTGTTTTTATTCTTATTTAATGTAGGCTTAAATTGGTTACGCTACATCGGTTGTGATAGTTTATACACTGATACTATTCAGGGGGAAAATATGAATCCGTAATTTGATTTGATATTTTCCTCTAAATATAATTCAGTTTCTGCTACATAAATGGGCCAATGCATTAACCACTATTGTACAGGGTTCAAAAAAGGGTCTTCAATCTTAGAGGTTCCGCAACCAAACTCCAATCTCTGTCCCATAATCTTACTATTCTTACGAGTCTGTCCGAGCACATTCCATTAAAGTACTCGTAAAACAAGAAAAAGAATGTAACATCGCAGTGATGTGATAAAGGTTGGAGCTTGATTGGCAGAATTTATTCGACTGGAGTCTTTTTTTTTTTTTTTTGACTGTCTAATAGAGAGAGATTAGTGGTTGATGCTTCCTTGATGTAAATAGCCCCGATTAACTCAACAATCCACCAAATCTTAACTGTAGAGGCCCTCCAATACCAGAGAGCCTTCTACTTCGAAAGTTTCTCCTCAAAATGTTAGATTTTGGAATTCTCTCCCTGTATCCTGTTTCCCAGACTGTACTAATATGCAAAAATTTTAAGCGTAATTTGAACTTGTTGTTCAACTCTCTACTTAGAACGTCTCTGCTGACGTGCTCTCTAATTTACAGTAGCCCCTTATGTCTCAATCCTTTGTTTGTGGTGAATATGAATAAAAAAAATAAACAAACAACATTGGATAATAATAATTTAGAAACTGGAAACAAAAAGATTAAATCAACTTCTAATTCATTTGTATATTTTTAGATTGATTTGTAATTTAGTATTTTTTATTTATCTATTTTTTATTTTTTTAGAGGTAGATTAGTTCTTGGCCAGAATTTCCCCTATATTAAAAAAGCAAAAATAAAGAAAAATGTATGAGGCACGTACCCATGACAAAACAAAAATATCATATTCCAAAAATCACGTTAATCAATTTATTTTTATAAAGAAAATTATTTTTAAGCAATTAATAGAAATTCATAGACATTACAACATAACTCTCGCAAGTTTTGAATTATTGAGTTATCTCCCTTGTTTTAGATTTTCAAAATGAAACAGTCACTCCTTTGGTACTCATAAAATTTGATTTTCTTGTTTAAAAATAAAACTACTTTATTTGATTTTTGGAATATGATATTTTTATTTCATCATGAGTATGTACATCGTACATATTTTTCTTTTATTTTTGTTTTTTTTCATATAAGGAGGATTCTTGACAAGAACCGTAAGATTTTTTTTTGTTTGATCCTATGAATGCTTCTTTATTAGTCTTAATGGCTTTGTTGCTTATAAACTTGAAAAGTTTTAAAGTAGTATTTTAATGCTTAATCAAACTTCTCTCAAGGTTAGAAAAACGAAGTCCTCATTAAATATTAAATATGTTTTTAAAGTTTTTTATGCACATAAAAATATTTATGTATAAAGTAACAAATAAAACTCTTTCCTCACAAGCTTCGTCGTCACGTGGACCAAACATTGCTATATTGCGTGAAGAAGGGAGCAATGGTGACCGTGAAATGGCTGCAGCATTCCATTATGCTGGTTTTCAAACATGGGATGTGAATATGGAGGATCTCTGCAATGGAAGCATCACGCTGGATAAGTTTAGAGGAATTGCCTTCGTTGGTGGATTCAGTTATGCCGATGTTCTCGGATCATCGAAAGGTAAGTAGACCATAATTTTTTGCACAATTTTGCCATGAGTTTATATTTAAAAACACAGTCGTTGACTAGAAAATTGACCTCAAGGTTACTTTTGGCATTTTCGTAATTCAGTTCAGATTATTTGGCATAGGTTTAAAACATTACATGATTCATTCATGTTAAGGACACGGGAAGATAAAAAAAAGAAAGAAAGCAAGGGAGGGAAGGAGATGTGCTGCGAATTGAAACGGTCGGAAATACAGTTGACCAGCACTTGTCCAACTTAATCTTGAATTGATCTGTTGTTCGTGTGGTAACAACCAAGTGGCAGTCTATTCCATGGAACCAATATGTGGGTGAAAAATGTGTCAGGTTTCTGAAATCTTCGATGAAACAGCTTCAGGTTGTGTTCTCTCAGTCCGCGTTTGGGTGCTGGGGTGAAGAGAAGATTCTGAGGGAGATCCTAATTGCCATGAAGGAGGTTATAGGCTAAAATTAGGTTGCCTCTCAATCTTTGGTGCTCAACCAGAAAAAGATTCAGCTGCCGTGGATGGGGCTAATAAAGGTCACGAAAACCTCGCACAGACTGGGTCGCCAGCCTCTGCACTCACTCCAGATACTGAATGTCACAAACCAGATATGGAGACGATGCCTACATGCTATACTCCAACACATAACTCGCTTCATTCCCTATTTTGTGTTGTAGTCTTCATATTCCATGATCTTGACAAAGGAGGAAGAATTGCTGCTTTCTGAGTTGGCTGTTGTTTTTAGTAGAAGCAAGCTGAAGATTTTTAATTCTCTCATTGTATTCAACAATTTATTGACCATCTCATTAATGTTTATATCCTTAAGTAGGTTTCAAGTCTTCAGAAATATTGACTTATTAATTTAAAAATAATCGGTTAATTTGGGTAGTTCAAGAGCAATGGAACGAGAATAATCTACTCAATTGGATTATATAAAGTTCACCTAAAAAAATTTGGAGAATGTAGATAGATATATATATATTATTATTATATTAAATTATATATTATATTATATTATATTATATTATGTTATATATTATTTTTCAGGTTGGGCTGCAACTGCATTATTCAATAAAAATGTGAAACAACAATTTGAAGATTTTTACAGACGAACTGATACTTTCAGTTTGGGAGTTTGCAATGGTTGCCAATTGATGGCTCTTTTAGGCTGGGTTGTTCCTGATCAAGAGAGCGGTAAGTATCTTTCTAAATTATTTATGTGGATTAGTGTTTGTATCATTATGATTATATTTTCATCAACTACTACAGACTAGGACAGAAATATAACGCTTTCAAAACTGAACTTACAGAAAATGAAAGAAAAGTTTCAATTAAAATTATTTCACCATATACATAGCCATTTTTAAAAAAAAATGTTCAATTTATTAATCAAATTATAGCTGAATTTAAAGTTAATTACTTTTAACTATTTTAAGTATAAGTTTTGACAAACTTTATCTTCATTAGTAGTACCTGAGAATAGATATGGATTCCATTTTTGGTCTTCTGACAAAAGGAGGGTGGACCGGTAAATTCACCCTTGTCCGTTTGTCCCTCCACACTTTTCTCAATAACTATACCTTGGAATGTTTTGAAATTTTGCACAAACATTAAACATGATATGAGTAAAAAAGTAACAGAACGGATTTTCTGGGAAAACTTCAGTTGTTCCCCTAGGGGTGCCTTTCAAGTTAAAATGGCTAAAATTGACACTTTTGTGCTTATTAAAAAAATTGATGCCTTGGATTTTTATAAAACTTTCTGAAAAGTTGTAACTGATTTCTATATAATTTTCTTCGCGATAACTCTTGGGTGTGCCACAGGGGCTCTTTTGGAGTTAATAAAAACATTCCATTTTTGGGACTATTTTACCATATTTGTGCAAAATTTTCTGTGTATGTCTATTTAACAGTTTTGCATGGTGCTGAACTCAAATTTAAATATGTTAAGGCCTTGGGGACTTTTGAGGCTAAATAGTGGTGGGGGCCCAAATGGTGGACTTAGTAATTTCTTTTTTTGCATAGTGCAGAGCTCAGAGCTCAAATTTACATATGTTAAGGCCTAAAATTGCACCGTTTGTTCATTTTCACCAGGATTTGATGTCCCCTGGAGACTTTTGGAGCTAAATGGGGGGGGGGGGGCAAATGCTGAACTAGTCATTTTTTATGCCTTGTTCACTGTGCATTCACGGGGGACCATGTATGTTTAACTTGTTATTCTTGCTACTAGCCCTGAATCTTGTATTTATGTTTTGTATTTTTAAATATAATAAAACGTTTTTGATAATTATGGTTATCTGGTATAAATACTAAACTTCACAATAAACTTGTATCTAGAAAAAGATATGGATATAATAATTAAAGTTACATTAGAAATTTATTATATTATCATGTCAATAAGGATGAGGGTGATTACAATAAGTGAAAGGGAAATATTTTTATGTGTGTGGAAAATTTTAAAAACATCTATCCAACAGGTTAGCCATTTCTCTCCCCCAAAAATCTATTTTTTCAAGTTAACTTTATATATATTAGTGGCTTGGCAAGGCCACAGGGTAGACAACTAAGCAAAGAAAAATCCTAAGCCAAATTCATCTAAAAGTAGCAAAACTGAAGCTAGTCTGCCAGGACACTATATATACAAATGTAGGCAAATTTGGGCATATTTTCTTGGTTTGAAAATATAGATTTTTTATTTTTTTTACCAATTGTCATAAAATTTTAATGATAGAATAGGATTATAATCTTCAAAAAAACCTGCAAATTTTCATGTAGTTTTGTCCCATAGAACCAAAGATGGAAGTTTTGGGTAAATATCAAATATTTTGTTTTCTTAGTTTTGCATATGAATTACAAATAACCAGGATTGAAACATTGGTACAGGTGTAGTACCTTTCCACCCTTAAAAAATCCTCTAAAATTACCTAAAAGACTTTCAGAGATGCTGAAAACAAAAATAACTTCCAATTCCAGGAAACGAGTACTTTCCAAGATATGAAGAAATTGTAGTTTAAAAGTGTGGGGATCACTTTTCTATATTAATTTTATGTAAAATGGACATCCACTTTATAGCTACCGTTTTTGTGGGAAGTGGGGGTGGCGTCTGTTATTTTATTTTTTTTTTTTTAGGGGTGGTGTTTATTTGGTAATTGTGGCTTGTTAGACCAACACAAAACCTACCTTAAAAAACTTGTTTTCTATATGTTATCACATTTAAATTTTCTGCAATTAAGTATTTTTCCGGGATTAAGCAATGTAATTCTTTGTTATTAGTAATGGCTATTGCTGCATTAATACCCAGGAAAGATACTTATTTGCAGAAAATATAAATGCAATATTCATTTTCAGCACACCCAAAAACCTATAGAAAACAAGTTTTAAGATAGGTTTTGCGTTGGTCTACCAGACCATAATAAACACCACTCCTAAAAAAAACAAAAAAAAACAGACGCCCTCAAAAAAGGTGGTCATAAAGTGGGTGTTCATTTTACGTTAAATTAATATAGAAAAGTAATCCCCCCCCAGTTTTTGAAACTATAATTTCTTCATATATTGGAAACTACTCGTTTCCTGGAATTTTAAACATTATTTTCGTTTTCAGCACCATCGAAAGCCTAGAAAAGTGGTAATTTTAAAGGATTTTTGAAAGTGGAAGGATATTGTACCTTTAACAAAACATTTTATGACTGTAAAAATGTGCCAAACATAGGCTGTGGATGATGGATAATGTGCGACCTTAAAGGCAAATATCGTATAGCCCACTACACAATTCAGATCTTTCCAGTGAGCCTCCATTTGTTAAATTCTGATCATTAGTCGCTGAAATTTTGAACTTATAAAATTGGCAAAAAAGATGGTATATTGACAAAAGCACAACTTTCATTCCTTCAGCTCATTCGTAGACGAAAACTATAACTTGCTAAAAGGGAAGGTACCTCAAGAAATACAACACTTACCAAGGAACTCATGATGATTGTTGATTTAACTGGTACTGATTCCTTAACCATTTTGAAATGGTATACAACCAGACTTACCCCACCGCTAACAAAAGGGTTCAAAGTTTTAGCTATACGTCAAAACAGAAAAAATGCGTTGTACATGAAGAAAGGAATTTTGACGTACAGGATGGAACGATAAATTTGTCGCACTAAGGAAAACGACACTACAGTTTTATTTTAAAACTTTTATAAGTTATGTAGTAGAACTGAAATCTCTTCAATGTAGCCACCTTCAGCCTAAATCACCGCCTCGATATGGGTTCAGAACTGGGAGCATACCTTTTCCACAAATGTCAGCAGGAGCATGGCGAATACTTAGCAGATGGCGGCAATTATTTTGTTTAACCCTATAAATGCTTCTTTATTAGTCTTAATGGCTTTGTTACGTATGAACTTGAAAAAGTTTTAAAGCAGTATTTTAACGCTTAATCAAACTTCTCAAGGTTAGAAAAATGGAGTCCTCATTAAATATTGTAATCAATACACAATCTTTTGAAAGTTTTTTATGCACATAAAAATATTTATGTATAAAGTAACAAATAAAACTCTTTCCTCACAAGCTTCGTCGTCACGTGGCCGAAACATTGGTATATTGCGTGAAGAAGGAAGCAATGGCAACGGTGAAAGATGCATAAATCTATACTCTTATAAATTTTATTTTTTTGTGTATTGATATTCATATTAAAAACACTTTTTTCTATTTATTTAAAAAGAAAATACAACTTTGTTATACATGGGTTGTGGAATTGCATTCATCTGCAAAAGACCAAGCTAATTTGCATATTCTTTTAAACATTCATTTGAATTAATTCCTTATTAGTTTTTTCGGTTTTCATATGGGATGATCATCTTTAGTTAACTATTATGTGTATTTATATTCATGCAGATATTCTACATGATTTATACTTGCGTAATATTTGTGTAAAAAGTTTATAGTAAACACAAACCTATTTGTGTATGCATATATATATATTTGTTAAAAAAGTTTTTACCTACCAAACTCGTCTGTCAGTTTTTCATCTAGATACATGAAACTTAATATATTCGAACCCATGCGAAACTTTGTATTTGGGTTTTAGTTGGGGAAAATCGGTGCAAAAGTGTGAAAATTTAAAAAAAATGAAATTTGCCAGGTGAAGGTTGAATGATAGCATTACAAATATGCATGCATAACGTAATAGCTATTGGTTTATGTTTTAATTTTTAGCCTTGCAGCAAACATGTCTTCATAGCTCAGGCATTAATTAATGTCAAAGGAAAATAACTCTTACCAAGGAACTCATGATGATTGTTGACTTAACTGGTACTGATTCTTTAACCATTTTGAAATGGCATACAACCAACCTTATCTCACTGCTAACAAAAGGGTCCAAAGTTTTGGCTATACGTCAAAACATAAAAAAATTTGTTGTACATGAAGTGTTGGTTTTAATTCTCGGTGGTGGTGTACGAGTCATTTTTTTTTTTTTTTTTTTTAACTTTTTAAATCATTACTATATGTTGGGCCCAATATAATATTATAATAATAAATACGAAATTCGCATTAATAAAAATATCATATTTAAGTGTATTTTATGACCGGGCAATGCCAGGCGGCCTGCTAGTATGATATAAAGTTACAAAAATGACTTTATAGAAAGAAACAAAAAGTCTGAAGATCAGTTTTTGTCTTCAACATGTTTGTATTATATCCCTCCCCTTCCCCCACCACATGACCTCATTTTTTTTTTTCTACGGTATTTTCAGATGCAGATTGCTTGCAGCAGCAACAGCAAGGTTTGTTGCTGGATGAAAACGATTCTGAAAGGTTTGAATCTCGTTTTGTTACTGTGAAGATCAATAAGAGTCCGTCTATCATGTTGGAAGGAATGGAGGGAACAGTCTTTGGTGTATGGGTCGCACATGGTGAAGGTAAGTTCTTGTTTCTCATCATTATCTCTGTATTTATCAAATTAGAGATGTTTATTTATTTATCCATGTTCAGGGTAAGCTCCTAAACTAATGAACAGATCATTATGAATATGATGAATAATATAAGCACAACTATTGAACTTAATATTATGGAATATATATTCTAGGCAAGAGGGTGAATAACATGAACAATTTTTTTTTTTTATTCCTTAAACATGGCTTAGTATAGGTATTCTACTAGTATGTCAAGAGTTATGCCCATGCTATTTGCAAGGTTGCTGGGAATACATATATTCCAAAATTCAAAACACTCGTTACATTAAAAAAAAAAATGTCAAACTTTATATATGTAACCCCCCCCCACACACACACACAATAATTAATGTGCTCCTGTACCTATAATATAAAATTCATAATGATCGTTACATAAAAAAATATAAAACTTTTAATTATTTTAGGGGTTTACATATATAATGATCTCTTCATTAGTTTAAGAGATTACACCACACGCACAGCACAGGACAGAACATGAATTCCTACTAGACACTATTCTCGAGTGCCTAAGATCTCTCCGTACAGGGGTTTGTCAGAACAACCTGGCATGAGGATACTTTTTCCAGGAAGTAAACCCTGACCAAATATTCAAAATCACATAGTATTCGCAGCCCAAATAAGATCTTTCTATAGCTAACCCATATTAGCTTTTACGAAGCATGGTGCACCTTCTCCAAGTGATGTTACCTCAAGTAATAGCTCGAAGCTGGATACTCCACCAGACTAGATAAATTCTTGTCCTGGAATCCAGTAAGACCAAGAGACCAAAATTAAAGTTATACTACAACGTATGAAAATGGTTAATTGGGGAGATGAAAATTATGTTCTCAATTTCTTTACTAACTCAATGTTTGAGAGATAAAGAACTTTAATGGAATATTCAAACATCTATGTAACTTATGCAGAGTTCAAGTGTTTGCACCAGGTTGTGGGTCCCTTGATTTTTGAGAACTTTGAAATAAAATAAAACAAAAAACACACAGAGTAGTGGCCATAATATACAGACCAGGCATAACAAAGACATAAATATGTGAATTACTTAAAAAGTAATGCATAATTATCAATTAAATTTTTACTTAAAGATTAGGGTGTAATACGTAATTATTATGCAAATTTACACAAGTTTACATAATAGTTTGTTTTTAAAATAAAGATTACATAGAAGAAAGGAAATAAGCTACTAGACAAAAGTTAAGGAACTGTGTCAATAATATGTAAAAACATTTTATTTACATTGTTAACACTGGAGCTTTTCAACAATAAGTAAAAGTTTCATTATCATTAGGACTTTATTTTTAAGCCATATGGCAAATTCTAAATGCAAAATGCTTTCTTTTGGAAGATAAAAACTCGTTATCACTATCAAGAAAAATTCAATTTCAGAAATTTCTGATATTCATCATAGATCTAAAAATGTTGTTCATTGTATAAAACCGATAAAAATGTTAGATTCAAAACCCAAAACTGCAGACCTTTAAAAACATTGTAAAGAGAAAATCAAAGAATTGTTAAGAATGTCTACAAAAACTGTTTAGAAACTGCTTCATGAATTGCCCGTACATTTAATGAAAGAAAGCAGTTGTTTGAAGGTTAAAATACACAGGATTGCATACCTGTATTCTAGCTTCGAAGCCTCTCGTTTCAAAGTAAAACCAAAGGGCATGTCTAAAATGGGAAAGATAACATGTTTTTTGACTTGCTTGGTTCTGTTGGCATTTATTCAATCAAATTAGGAGAGACCATATGAAGGTTGCCAATATCCTGAGTTAAAGTGATGCTGACAGGACTAACAGGATTCTGAGTTGTCAGAGGTTACATCGACCGAAATGTTTTGAAAATCACACAAGATGAGAACAGTAGTCCGACAAATCCAAATGATACAGATAACTAATTCTTTCTCCTTTGTCAGAAACATTGCTCCTGGACTGAGAGGACTCACTGTTTTCTGAGTCATTTTTTACATTGAGTACATAGCATCTGATAATTTTAAATCCTTTCATAGTATTCATCATTATTCAACTCGCCATCTTATTAACTCTTATGCCCAAGTGTTTTGTTAAGGGGTGACTAATTAGTTCTTGTGAAATCAGTTAATGTGATTATCAGATGGCTTAAGAAGCTAGTGGCGAATGCTAAGATCCATATTATCATCTTTTTATTTAATTTTTTTCTCTTTTTCAGGAAAAATGGTTTTCAAATCGGAATCCTTACATAAAAAAACCACATCAAAAAATCTGATTCCAGTCCAGTATGTTGATGATAATTGCAAACCCACTTGTGATTATCCGTTTAATCCAAATGGTTCCCCAGATGGTATTGCAGCTGTCTGTTCCGAAAATGGCCGACATCTGGCCATAATGCCTCATCCTGAGAGGTCCTTTTTAACTTGGCAGTGTCCCTGGATGCCACAAGACATGAGAACCCAGCTGAAAGCTACCCCGTGGCTGAAGATGTTCAAAAATGCTCATGATTGGTGCCTTAAAAAATGCTAAGATTATTTCATCTGATTAAAATTTAAAAAAATATCATGTTTGACTAATAGTTTCATCCATGTAGCATAATTGTTACAATTACGATAGCTATATAATAAAAATACTCAACTTTTTACTAATACATAACTGAGCCATTTTAATTTTGTCTTTTTATAAACATTTTCTTGTTTACTTGATTATATATATATATATATATATATATATAAAAAGGGAAAAGTGTGTGTGTGTGTTTGTATGTCTGCCAAAAACTTTCGACATACGCGATGGTCCTCACGAGATCAGTATCATTTTGAAGCTCGATCCTTCAGATGCCAAATATCGAAAAATTGGCCAAAAACATTCATTCCTTCACCCTCAATTTGGCTGCAAGGAGGGGTTGCTTTTTTTTCGCCAATGTTTTCGTCGTAGTCTCCGTTGAATTGACTTAATTTCAACGCTCTTGACTTTTGGCTGCGTGATGAAGACATCAGCTAAGACGTTAGATTTTTTTTCCCTTCTTCGCATTACAGGTTCAAGCCTGCCTGCTTATTACCACTTTTTTTTTTACCCCCCCCCCCGGCTACTACCATTTTTAATGTTAGTATGTATGTATATATATATATATATATATATATATATATATACATACATACATACTAACAGGTTGCCCCGCATTGCTGGTTGTAAAATATGCTTAAATTTGATAATTTATGCAGATTTCATATTTATTATTATAGAGCCAGTTCTCTATTGATTATTATATTATACCTAATATATAGTAGTGATTTTAGAAGTTAAAAAATGTATATGACTTGGGTCCCATCAGCTAGAATCAAAACCAAAACATTTAGCACTCCAGTCTTAGTCTACATCATTTGATCTCTCGAAGGTTAAAAATTAAGTGACTTCAAGCTATGAATGTATATTTGTGCATGCGCAGAAGTAATAACAGGTTTAGTTGACTTACTCCTGCCGAAGTCAACCATCTCTTTTTCAATTTTGAATCCTTAGCAGCTATTTTTACTAGCTAAAATACAAATCCTCTATATATCAAATTTCAAGTCTGTAGACCAAAAAATTCAAAGAGGAGTTTGGGAGAGACTGTTATGCACACACACACAAGACCACTTTATATATCTATATATAAATACTTGTGCATAAACTTTTCATTTTAAATGCTACATAATTATGCACAATATAGAAAATGTGCATAAATAATTAAATGAAAACAATGATACAATAAGAAATCATAAAAATTAATAATTAATGAATGTTCGTTTTTCAAAGGAATATGCAAATTAGTTAACTTTCATGAAGCTACTTGCATATCTATGACTGAGTATATTAAGCTTGTTTTGATAATTTTAAATAGAAAAAAGTAGACTTTTAATATCAATGTAAGTGTGACGAAAAACTCAACTTTATATAAATATAGATCGATATACAGACATGTACAGGCTTCATTACACTGACATGACAATGTTTCGATCTATAGTTATTAATGACTAAAATCTCATCAAGCAAACAATTCTGTCTTTTCTGTTCAGTGTTCATTTTGGGAATGAGATGAAAAGCAATAATTTTTTTTTTAAAGTCACGTGATCCGATTTAAAAAAATAAGTTGTCATTAGTTTGTAAAATTAAGAAGGTTAAAAAAAATTATATTTTTAGCAATGGACCCGATTGTCTAGTGAAATTGAAAAAAGAGTGGAGGTAAAGAAAGTTGAACCAACAGTGTGTCCTATGTTAACAGACATAATTTGGAGAGAAGGGGGGGGGGAGTGGATGTGGTATTAGATACAGGGCTTCTGTGTGGTCGGGCATTGTCATGGAGGAGAATTGGGCAGCTCTTGACTAATGCTGGATGTTGTCAAAGTTTCTGATGCATTTCATCCATTTGTTGACTACTTCTGATGTAGTAGTTTGGCCTGCAGTAAAAAAGAAAACTAATGGATGAGACCGGTCGTAGACCACCAAACAGTCAGCATTGGTGCAACTCTAGCTTTGGGAAGTGTTGTGGAACTTCATCGGCGTTTAACCACTGAGAGGAATGTCGCTGGTTGTTGTAAAGAACCCACTTTTCATCAAAAGTCACAACACAGTCAAGAAACAAGTCGTTCTTGTTGCGTAAAAGAAGGGAAGATGACACTTCATAACAGCGTTTCTTTTGGTTGTTGTTCAATTCATAAGGCACTCATTTATCAAAGTTTTGTCCTACCAATCTCTTTTGGTGGTTGGAAATTGTTGTATACGTTATGTCTAATTCAGAAGCAAGTTTTTGAACAGTTGTGTGTCGATTGGCTTTGACTAAGGATCTTAATTGATCGTTGTCAACATCCGATGGCTGATCACTACGCTCATTATCTTCAAGATTTTCGTTGCGGTTACAAAATTTGTTAAACCACCATCGTGCTGTGCGTTCAGTAGTGGTTCCTGAGCCAAATGCTTTGTTGATATCACAAGCTGTTTCAGCAGCTTTTAGACCCAGCTTGAATTGAAATAAGAAAATTGTGTGAATTTTCTTTTTTTTTTTCCATCTTGTATTCAACGTTCTGAAAAGAAGACATTGTTTTAAAACGGTTGTAATTTAAACAATTAGATAGAGCGAAAAACTCTTTAAAATGATGAATAAAGTAAAGGTGTTATAACAAAAACTTATTGGAAAATACATCATTTGAAATGAAAATTACAAATTCTGTAAGGAGCTTCTTATCAATCTAATATTCAATCTAATATTTATCCATTATTTATTCTTTTCCGATTTTTCTTTTTTCATATTGTTTGCTTTCATTTCTGAAATGTTTTAATTCTCTTTATATTTTAATATAGGTTTATATCCGTAATGTTTGTACATGTAAATATGTGTTTAATGTAATACTTTTATTTCAAATGTTTATCAATGCAGATTTAAACATTTAAAATTTTTTTTTTTTTTACATTTTCACCCCAAAGAAGGCACATTGTCACTTTGATGTAGGAGGCTACTATCAGGGACCTAAGTTGTAGGGAGTTTGACAGCAAGATGTCTGTTCACATTACACTTGAACTTCTGCATGTCAGTACAGTTGGGGGAGCAGGAAACCGGAAGAGAATTCCAAAGTCCTGCAGTTCTGGGGAAGAAGTTATTAGAGTAGAAGGCTTTCTTACATCTAGGGATCTCAACTATGTAAGGGTGGGACTTCGCTGCTTGTCAGGGTATTTTTTTTGAGGGAGTACAAGGGCTTGTAGTTCGTCAGAGCATCCACCATTGAAATACTTGTAAAACAGGCACAGGGGCACAACATTTCGTCGATGGGACAGGGGCGTAAGCTTAGATGACAGTTCGGGACCTATTAGGTTGGTGACTCTAAAATTAAATCAAATACCTACAAAATACTTATATGTTATTTAAAAAAAAATATTTGTAGCAATGGACCCGATTATCTAGTGAAATAGAAAAAAGAGGGATGATACATAAAAGTGAAGCAACAGTGTTTCATATGTTAGCAGACATAATGTACATGGCAGTAACATAAAAATCTTGCATTCTGGTGGCGATCGATAGAAACAATGACTTTTGTCTCTTGTTGGTATATTGAAGATCTGACAATAATAACAATAACAACAGGTAAAAATCTCACAATAAAACAGAAAATAAATCAGTAAATTCTATTTGATATATATATAGAGATGCGTCTCGAAATATATCAATATGTGTTTGTAAATAAATATATTTACTTTCATCTTGTCAATACAAAAGTTAGCAAGTAAAAGATGCTTTCTCTTTGTTGTAAACAAAACTATTTCATGTGATGAGAAACGAAGAAAATAACGAGTGAAACAACAATTGCAATCACCTGAAATGAAAGTAGAAAGAAAATAACAAGTGAAACAACAAATCACCTGAAATGAAAGTAGAAAGAAAATAACAAGTGAAACAACAAATCACCTGAAATGAAAGTAGAAAGAAAATAACAAGTGAAACAACAAATCACCTGAAATGAAAGTAGAAAGAAAATAACAAGTGAAACAACAAATCACCTGAAATGAAAGTAGAAAGAAAATAACAAGTGAAACAACAAATCACCTGAAATGAAAGTAGAAAGAAAATAACAAGTGAAACAACAAATCACCTGAAATGAAAGTAGAAAGAAAATAACAAGTGAAACAACAAATCACCTGAAATGAAAGTAGAAAGAAAATAACAAGTGAAACAACAAATCACCTGAAATGAAAGTAGAAAGAAAATAACAAGTGAAACAACAAATCACCTGAAATGAAAGTAGAAAGAAAATAACAAGTGAAACAACAAATCACCTGAAATGAAAGTAGAAAGAAAATAACAAGTGAAACAACAAATCACCTGAAATGAAAGTAGAAAGAAAATAACAAGTGAAACAACAAATCACCTGAAATGAAAGTAGAAAGAAAATAACAAGTGAAACAACAAATCACCTGAAATGAAAGTAGAAAGAAAATAACAAGTGAAACAACAAATCACCTGAAATGAAAGTAGAAAGAAAATAACAAGTGAAACAACAAATCACCTGAAATGAAAGTAGAAAGAAAATAACAAGTGAAACAACAAATCACCTGAAATGAAAGTAGAAAGAAAATAACAAGTGAAACAACAAATCACCTGAAATGAAAGTAGAAAGAAAATAACAAGTGAAACAACAAATCACCTGAAATGAAAGTAGAAAGAAAATAACAAGTGAAACAACAAATCACCTGAAATGAAAGTAGAAAGAAAATAACAAGTGAAACAACAAATCACCTGAAATGAAAGTAGAAAGAAAATAACAAGTGAAACAACAAATCACCTGAAATGAAAGTAGAAAGAAAATAACAAGTGAAACAACAAATCACCTGAAATGAAAGTAGAAAGAAAATAACAAGTGAAACAACAAATCACCTGAAATGAAAGTAGAAAGAAAATAACAAGTGAAACAACAAATCACCTGAAATGAAAGTAGAAAGAAAATAACAAGTGAAACAACAAATCACCTGAAATGAAAGTAGAAAGAAAATAACAAGTGAAACAACAAATCACCTGAAATGAAAGTAGAAAGAAAATAACAAGTGAAACAACAAATCACCTGAAATGAAAGTAGAAAGAAAATAACAAGTGAAACAACAAATCACCTGAAATGAAAGTAGAAAGAAAATAACAAGTGAAACAACAAATCACCTGAAATGAAAGTAGAAAGAAAATAACAAGTGAAACAACAAATCACCTGAAATGAAAGTAGAAAGAAAATAACAAGTGAAACAACAAATCACCTGAAATGAAAGTAGAAAGAAAATAACAAGTGAAACAACAAATCACCTGAAATGAAAGTAGAAAGAAAATAACAAGTGAAACAACAAATCACCTGAAATGAAAGTAGAAAGAAAATAACAAGTGAAACAACAAATCACCTGAAATGAAAGTAGAAAGAAAATAACAAGTGAAACAACAAATCACCTGAAATGAAAGTAGAAAGAAAATAACAAGTGAAACAACAAATCACCTGAAATGAAAGTAGAAAGAAAATAACAAGTGAAACAACAAATCACCTGAAATGAAAGTAGAAAGAAAATAACAAGTGAAACAACAAATCACCTGAAATGAAAGTAGAAAGAAAATAACAAGTGAAACAACAAATCACCTGAAATGAAAGTAGAAAGAAAATAACAAGTGAAACAACAAATCACCTGAAATGAAAGTAGAAAGAAAATAACAAGTGAAACAACAAATCACCTGAAATGAAAGTAGAAAGAAAATAACAAGTGAAACAACAAATCACCTGAAATGAAAGTAGAAAGAAAATAACAAGTGAAACAACAAATCACCTGAAATGAAAGTAGAAAGAAAATAACAAGTGAAACAACAAATCACCTGAAATGAATGAAAAATCACCTGATGAAAGTAGAAAGAAAATAACAAGTGAAACAACAAATCACCTGAAATGAAAGTAGAAAGAAAATAACAAGTGAAACAACAAATCACCTGAAATGAAAGTAGAAAGAAAATAACAAGTGAAACAACAATTGCAATCACCTGAAATGAAAGTAGAAAGAAAATAACAAGTGAAACAACAAATCACCTGAAATCAAGTGAAACAACAATTGCAATCACCTGAAATGAAAGTAGAAAGAAAATAACAAGTGAAACAACAAATCACCTGAAATGAAAGTAGAAAGAAAATAACAAGTGAAACAACAAATCACCTGAAATGAAAGTAGAAAGAAAATAACAAGTGAAACAACAAATCACCTGAAATGAAAGTAGAAAGAAAATAACAAGTGAAACAACAATTGCAATCACCTGAAATGAAAGTAGAAAGAAAATAACAAGTGAAACAACAATTGCAATCACCTGAAATGAAAGTAGAAAGAAAATAACAAGTGAAACAACAAATCACCTGAAATGAAAGTAGAAAGAAAATAACGAGTGAAACAACAATTGCAATCACCTTAAATGAAAGTAGAAAGAAATTCTGTAATAAAAAGTCAAATGTGGATATTTTTTCTTTAGGTCATCAGAAATGTCGATATTTACATATAAAAATTTAATTACTATTATCCATTATTATACTAAAACTCTTAATTGCTTTGTCACTGTCTCAAATTTTGACGTCATGACTAGGGCTAGGACAACAGCATATTCTTATCATTATTTTGACTCTTGAGTGTGTATCCGTTGATATCTTATATGCTTTTATATAGAGTGATGTGGTTCTCGGTTGATTAACTATGTCGGATATATATATATACTTGAGAGTCAAAACAATGATAAGAATATTCTGTTGTCATAGCCCTAGTCATGACATCATTTCTAGCTAACTTTTCAAACCGAATGACTAAGGCTGGAATGCTATATGTTTTGGTTTTCATTTTAGCACCTAAGTCATATTTTTTAAAACTTTTGAAATCACTACTATATATTGGGTACACTATAATAATCAATAGAGTATTGATTCTATAATAATAAATTCGAAATCTGTACGAATTAAAATATCATATTGAAGTGTATTTTACAACTGGGTCACGACAGGGATGAGGCACTATTAGGTTGGTGCAAAAATGTTTTTTGATGTTCAAAACGACTTGATTTTTGCACCAACCTACTATATATATTGGTTACATTGTAATAATTAGTAGAGTATTGGCTCTAAAATAATAAATATGAAATCTGCATACATTAAAATATCATATTTAAGCATACCTTACAACCAGGCAATGCCAGGCAGCCTTCTAGTTTTATATTAATGTTTTAGTAACAGATCTAGTAAGTGTTCTGTTGCAATATTTTGGAGAATAATGGGGTATGATCCCACACAGTCGGACGATTCTATTTATAAACGATGCTGCTAAGAACTGACGAATCAAATTAATTCACGTTCTGCTACAAACCAATCAGAAACCAGAATTGCTTCATAAATATTAAACCTTTTCTGGAGCAATTTCACATGTTCTTTCCCGGGTTTCGACACGGTAAGAATATTTTGTTCTGTGGAACTGTCTACTACAAACAAGTCACCTACCAGGACTTGTGTGTAACAGCGAATCATCTGAAACTGTTCTGAAACTCAAGATGGCTTACACTTCTAAAGGTTATGGGCCCAGTCTGAATCCGAAAAACCTTCTAATTTTAGGGGATTTCTTGATTTTCTAAATACTAACTTCTGTTCTTTGGTTCCTTTTAAATGACGTAGGACTTGTTTAGCTCTGTTTAAATCCTTCATTGTCGGTCGTGATAATTTTTGTGACAGTTTTGTTACTGTATAGCATATGTCGGGCCTGGTTGCAGTCATTAAATATATAAGACTACCTATAATTTCGCGATATTGTGTGTCATCTATTATTTCAGATTCTGTGTGTATATTTTTATTAATATCATTTTCGACCAGTGTAGAGCGTTTCTTGCACTCTCCCATTCCAAATTTTAATAGTATTTTGTCGATGTATCTCGATTGAGTCATCGTAACAAGTCCTTTGCTTTGAGTAAATTCTATCCCCAGAAACCAGGATATTTTGCCAAGATCGGTCATTTTGAATCTTTTACTTAATTTGTTCTTAACATCAGTTAACATTATGTCACAATTTGATGCGATTAAAATATCATCGACCCACAAAACCAAAATCAGTAGTTTATCGTCTTTGTGTTGGGTATATAAACAGGGGTCTACAGCGCATTGTCTAAATTGTTGTTTAATAATATAATCATGGAATACTGTGTTCCAACACTGAGCACTCTGCTTTAGACCATATAATGACTTGTTAAGTCGCCACACGCTATTTTTATTTTTCATTATAAATCCCTCTGGAGGGGTAATATAAATTTCACAGTCTATTGGGGCATTCAAATAAGCATTTTTTACGTCCATTTGATGGATGTTTAGGTCATATTGTGATGCGACACTGAGGGAGCATATTTTTTATTTTGAGAATATGATTGGTGCAAATATCAAGGGGTTAAAAATTGTATAAGAAACCTTCATTAATTTACCTTTGACTCAAAAAGTACATGTAATTCAACAACTGATGATTTCATCAAATCAAAACCAACTTTCATGTAGTAAGTCTAAGGATGAACAATAAAAAAAAAAAGAGACTCGGTATCAAGAACAGAAACTATAATACAGAGGAAGAGGTTCGGAGAAAATAATAAAAAAGAAATAAAGTTGATAGAGAAAATTCAAATAGGCAGTAAAGAGACCTCCTTGGAATTCAATGAAATGAGATAAATGACATTTTCAAGGACATCCAAGATTTTAAAAAAATGGTGACACCCAACGACACTTTTTTTTTTGTTGTAGTATTAAAATAGAAGAAATCAACTTGTGTCATCCAAATAGTGCAACAGAAATGAGAGTGATATCGTTAAAAATGCTGTTAAAGATTTGAAAAATTGGCAAAACCCATCGTCAATTTTTAAAAAAAATTTTTTTTTTTTTATTGCAGTAATAAAATAGAAGAAATCAACTTATATAATCTAAGAATGAAGAACATGCTTCACAATTTTTGGTTAATTTTATTTATTTATTTTTTATTTAAAAATAATTTTTCCTATAAAAAAAAATTTCTTTCCTTCACATATGTGGATTTGTTTGGCCAATCACGGCTTAGTGTCTTTCAGCTTCTTTAAAACTGTAATTGTATACATCATTTGAAACAATTGCGTTTCAGGTTCAAGTAAAATATTTTATCTGCATAAGAATTTCACATTATTGTAATTATTGCATTTGATTTTTCCCACTGTTTATTATAAATGCAGGGAAACATTTATAAATTTGAATAATTACAATAAATGAAAAACAAATAAAATAAAAAGTTAAAGTTTTGATAGAATTGGTTGAGAAAATTCCTCAGTTAAAAGTTGAACAACATCCTTTGCGCAACCCCAAAACGTTGACAAACCACAACCGCCATGTCCGTAATTGTTGATAACCTGAAATGGAAAAACAGTTAAAAAGTGATTTGATATAAAAATTTGTTATGAACATTTGTGGGTGTAAGAAAATAATGGAATGGTTTGGTAAATGTGTGAGCATCTTGGCTTCATAGGACTGTATGAGTTTGGTTAGTCAATTTTGTATGGAAGTAATCTATATATCTATAAACGTGAGAATGTGTGTGAGGACACTTCTCAACCTATATACTCAATGAATTTTCGATCTACCGACTTGAAATTTGGTATATCGGGTATTCAGACATGTGGAAAACTTTTCAATCGGTTTTCATCCCCCCGCCCCAAAAGGGTTACTGAGTGGTCAAAATTAAAAAAAATTGTGTGTGTGTGTGGGGGTATCGGATTTTTATCTGTTTGTCAAATGTTTCACGACTGCATATGCGCAGTCGTGAAACATGACAGCTTCCTTATGTTAAGAATAAGTAGTTTTCAAAACACTTTTAAAGATCGTGGTAAGCTGGCCTAATGGTTATCATGCTTGAGTCACTGTCTTTAGGTTTTGATTTCGATCTCAGCTTGAGTATTTTTTTTTTTTACTTACAAGAAGTGAACTGTTTAGAAAAATAATGCACATGTCTCAGTTTTTTTTCCATTTTTTTTTTTAAAGAAATTTAACATGACATTTAATATCTATGGTATTTCTGTTTATAATAAATAATAAATCTATATTAATTAAAATATATTTATGTGTATTTTACGACCAAGCAATACCGAACAACCTGCTAGTTATATATATATATATATATATATATATATGTGTGTGTCAAAAGTTACAATTTACGCACTGAAAACCTAAAAGACTCATGAAGCCTATTGATCTCTATATTAATAAAATATAAACGATTTTTCTCTCGTAACTTTTGACATTATAGAAAAAGTAAACACTTCCTATGCACAACTGTGCCTAAATCAAAACGTAGATTCCATGAACAAAGCTTCTTTCTTAGAACTGCACCCCTGTGGAACTCTGTTCCGTCTGCCTGCTTCCCACGTGACTACAACCTGGGTGTCCAACATAAACAAATTCCTAATGAACCGCCCCCTTAAGTAAACACTTCATTAAATCTCCACACTAACGTGCTGTACTTGCAATAACCCTTATCCCTGAGTGGCTTCCGGGCCTTGATAAGTGGTGACCACCGTGTAAAACAAAAACAAACTTTTACACTCACCACTTACAGTTACGACTAAAGCGTGTTCCTAACCCACAATCAATACATTTTGTCCCTTTTTAATAATTCTTTTTTTTTTAGTGACCTCTCAAACACGTAATTCTACTGAGAAAGTAGCAAAAACTTCCACCCTGATGTAATTCAGTCATTTATTGTAACTTATTTTATTCATACGTTAACTTTTTCTACATGTAACTTGTTTATTACTTGCATATTAATATTATACGTTATTACTTGCATATTAATATTATACGTTATTACTTGCATATTAATATTATACATTATTATTTGCATATTAATATTATACGTTATTACTTGCATATTAATATTATACATTATTATTTGCATATTAATATTATACATTATTACTTGCATATTAATATTATACGTTATTATTTGCATATTAATATTATACATTATTATTTGCATATTAATATTATACGTTATTACTTGCATATTAATATTATACATTATTACTTGCATATTAATATTATACATTATTACTTGCATATTAATATTATACATTATTACTTGCATATTAATATTATACATTATTACTTGCATATTAATATTATACATTATTACTTGCATATTAATATTATACATTATTATTTGCATATTAATATTATACATTATTACTTGCATATTAATATTATACGTTATTACTTGCATATTAATATTATACATTATTACTTGCATATTAATATTATACATTATTTGCATATTAATATTATACGTTATTACTTGCATATTAATATTATACATTATTACTTGCATATTAATATTATACATTATTACTTGCATATTAATATTATACATTATTACTTGCATATTAATATTATACGTTATTACTTGCATATTAATATTATACATTATTATTTGCATATTAATATTATACATTATTACTTGCATATTAATATTATACGTTATTACTTGCATATTAATATTATACGTTATTATTTGCATATTAATATTATACATTATTATTTGCATATTAATATTATACATTATTATTTGCATATTAATATTATACATTATTACTTGCATATTAATATTATACGTTATTATTTGCATATTAATATTATACATTATTACTTGCATATTAATATTATACATTATTATTTGCATATTAATATTATACATTATTATTTGCATATTAATATTATACATTATTACTTGCATATTAATATTATACATTATTATTTGCATATTAATATTATACATTATTATTTGCATATTAATATTATACATTATTATTTGCATATTAATATTATACATTATTACTTGCATATTAATATTATACGTTATTACTTGCATATTAATATTATACGTTATTACTTGCATATTAATATTATACGTTATTATTTGCATATTAATATTATACATTATTACTTGCATATTAATATTATACGTTATTATTTGCATATTAATATTATACATTATTACTTGCATATTAATATTATTATTACTTGCATATTAATATTATACATTATTATTTGCATATTAATATTATACATTATTACTTGCATATTAATATTATACATTATTACTTGCATATTAATATTATACATTATTATTTGCATATTAATATTATACATTATTACTTGCATATTAATATTATACATTATTACTTGCATATTAATATTATACATTATGCTTACCAATTCATTTACAGGGTTCGTACAGACTTGAAAAAAACCCTGGATTTTGATTTTTGTCTTGAAAAGCCTTATTTTTTTATTTTATTTTGTTTTTTTACTCACCTTCACCCCCAAACAAGACATATTGCCACTTGGGCGTAAGAGGCTACTAATTGAGATGATTTCTAAGAAAGATTAGATGTTGGTTTACATTGCGTTTGAACTTCTGCATGTCAGTACAGTTAGGAAAGCAGGTAACAGGAAGGGAATTCCAAAGTCTAGCTGTTCTAGGGAAGAAGCTCTTAGAGTAGAAAACTGTCTGGCATTTCTAGTATTACCTTGAAATATTACCTGAAAATATGGAAAATGTCTTGAAAATTTCTTGAAAAAGCCTTGGAAATTGTGTTCTCTATATCCAGTAAAAATTTGTGTTGAAATATTAAAAATAAAATCGAAATACTATTATTTTTTTTTATTATTAATAAGAATACCATTAAAATATTTTTTTACATATTAAAAATAAAATTTATTCTGAAATTGCATAGTATTGGGGATGCAAGAATTACGTCCCTTTATCATAAAACTACCTTGGGTAATTTCGTGATGAAGATTCAAATCTCGGTCTATTTTTGTTCTCATTTATAGTTGAAATTTTTTTTTGGAGGTGGGGGGAAGGAGTAGTGGCGGCCACCATAAATGACATCCCCCCCCTCTCTCTAAAAAAATACTTTCCTTGACTGGACGGGACTCTCCAATGGTAAACAAACAAATGCTCCCTTATTCTTGATGGTTTAATGGAATGACAGAATAGAATCAATATCAGTTAACAATACTTTCACATAATTACTTTTTGGAATAGGTGATTGTAAAAACAAACACTTCAATTTGCACTAATATGGACAGCTTTGCTTACCAATAACATGATTTCATTATGATATTTACTCGATTTGTTCATAAAATTAAACAAAGAATACAGCATTTACTTTACCTATGAGCATTAAATAGACTGCAACAAGTTCTCACATTAAATTATAGACCGTGGACAAATTTTAATCCAAATTTACTTTCTATTCTATTTTTTTTAACATGGCCTGCAAAATACAGACTGCTATTTTTTGGGTTTACACTTTCCAAGTTGCATTCAATTTTGATGAGATCTTTTGCTTATTAGTTTGTTAGCTGAAACTACAGAAGTCACACAACGTCTTTTGGAACATTAATATAAATTGGAACAGAATAAAAAAAAGGAGGGAGGTGCTTCTACAGAATTTGAACCTAATCAGATTAACTTTTCTCAAAATAAATTTAAACTTAGAGTTAGTTTACAGTTACTGTTAAAAATAACATTTTGGTTCAAATACTGTAGAAGTTGCCCTTTTCACTTATAATTTTAAACTGTGTTGTATGAGTAAGAAGAATTGATTTAAAAGAGTAATAAAATAAAGACTCATCATTCAAGGAGAAAATCAAACTCTCTCTCTCCTTTATATTTTGTTTAAAACTATTTTTTTTTTAAATGCTCCAAATGATTATTCATTACAAATCGAAAAGTTTAATATAAAAAATGTTACAATGATTTATTTGAAAGAATATAGTATTCATTAATACCATTTTAAACAACATCATGGTCACTAATAATTAAAACTGAATTGTAGTTAAATTTTCAAGATTTTAACAAGGACATTGAATTTTATTTTAATACTTTAAAAACTAGAGCATCAAAATATATGACGGCCACAGAAGAGATCACGTGAGATATACGAATGTAGAAAAATAGAAAATGTATGAAAAGACGAACGACAAGGAGTTTAGAGGGCAGGATTTCTGTGCAGACAACTGAAAGATTTTTTTTTTTGCTGAGAGACAAAGAACACCCCGCTTCCAATTTCATTTCTAATTTTGAATAGTCTCAAAGTAATTGATTTTTATCAACTATTAAAAAAGTATGAAAATGTCCGATTTATTTATGAAGACACTGACATGCATTATAATAGATTTAATTCTGTGATTTTAATTTATTACTTTTTATTGAAATAATTGAAAACAAACACTTAGAAAAATCAATTTTATTTGCTTTAAAACTACAATACATTTTTTTTTTTGGAGTGGGGTGGGGGACAGTTATTTAAAACTATATCGCCACAAGAACAATCGATATCTATTCCATAATCGCACAATTTTCCAACCTTACCCTTTTTCCTGTTGCCTAGTTTCCCAGGCACCACCAGAACCCAAATATTCTTGATGCATATCACAATTTTTTTCAGTACAATTACCACATTCTAGTATGATTTCTCCTTTGCGGAAAGAGTATGGAAAACAATGTTTTCAGCATTTTCCAATACTGCTTCGTTAACATCTTTTATCACCTCTGTGTGTGAGGAGGAGGAGGAGGAGGAGGAGGAGGAGGAGGAGGAGGAGGACCTTTTTAAAAAAAAAAAAAAATTGCGTGTACTGGCATTTTAATTTTTACTCAGAAAATTTCTCTTTTAAGCATTTCTATTACACATCCAGATGGAGGGGGGGGTGAAGTACTGTTTCAGTTTTTAAAAATTTATTTTAGGGAGGGAAAACTCATTTTTTACATTATGACCACAAGATACCTTTAAAGTGCACCATAGAATTTACTCCTACGATATAATTTAATATAGGTTAACATCATTACCATAGCTTTTGTCCCATTCAAAAGAAACCTAAAATACACTGCTAGTAATTAAAAAAAAACATGCAACACTAAAATCGTGTTTAGATTATTATTAAAACAATGTAGTGGCCACTTTTAATGCACAGACATAGCTTAATAAATCTACCAAAAATCAACTAATGGTCAAATTTTCATGAAATTTTCTATACTTATTCAATTTTGGATTAATTTATACGTAAAATTCAGTTTTTGAAAATATATGATGGGAAATATTTTTTTGTACCTATTAACACCCATATTTCGTTTTATGCAATCTGAATACAATATATTACATGTTAACATTATATATGCTGAGATTACATTTCTTTTCTATGTTTACCATGAATTTATATATAAAAAATACAAATGAATTCAATATTATGTTTTGAAAGAAAAAATCTCATTAATATATGCTGAATATCTGTTAAATTATAACGAAAAAAAAAAAAAAATCTAGAAAATAATTGATTTTTAAAAGATTAAAATGATTCGAATTCCATTCTTCTGAAATGTTCAGTTTTAACCACAGAATTTGGAGTAACCGTTTCCTATTTTTTTTTAATTATTAGAAGTTACTTCCATTTAGCATATTTTATGCATTTAATCTATAAGTAAACAATGCCTATAAACAGCTTGGTAAAATACTTACAAAATTATGACATCACCTATCACCTATTCTATGGTGAAATCTCTACTGACTACTGCACATATTCAAAAAGAATACTTAGTAATATTTTTTTAGTTAGAATTCTCCTATATTACCCTTGGCAACACTGGGAAACGAGTCCTGCTAGTCTATATGTCTATAATAGTGAGAATGTGTGTGTGAGGACACTACATTTATGCACATGTCTCAGTTTCTGTATTAATTAAAATATAATATTTATGCATATTTTATGATTGGGCAACACTGGACGGCCTGTTAGTTTAATATAATTGGACCAAGTTCTTTGAAAGTATTTTGCAAGAAATTTAAAATTTGGAACCCCCCCCCAAAAAAAACAGATATTTGCCAATCATGTTTAAGATGCAAATTTTTTTTATTAAAATTTCCTTTTTCTTTTATAATTATTTTGGATAATAAAACATCCATCATTAAAGAAAAAAAAAATGAATTTAATTTTTTTTTTTCAAACACTTTTTCTGATGATGAATTTTAACAGAAATTAAAAATAAAAATGTTAAAATAAAAAATCTAATGATTTTTAATAAAAATATTTCCATCTTATACACAATTTGAAAAGGCATTTTGTTTGATTGTATTTTTTTGTTTTTGTTTTTTTCAAAATTCCTATTAATTTAAAAAAAAAAAAAAACTTTAGTTTTTGTTTCTTTCAGTAGAAAATTTTAAACACTTTTCCCTCATTATCTCAGCGAATGAGTTTATTTCTAATTTGTGATATAAAATTTGATAGTTTATATTTATTTTTTTAAGGGGAAAAAACATTTGTGAATATTTGTTTTAACAGTTTTATATTTTACTGTAGAAAATCTTATAAGCAAATAATATTTATTTCCTCTTTAAATTTTTTTAATGGATTTTATTCATCAAAAGTAGTTTTATCATTTTTTTTGTTCAGTTGAATCCAAACAATATCTGTCTGATGGATGTGAATTTAAAAATTTAAACAATAAAATAGGAAACAATTTTACTAAAGATTTATTAGTTATTATAGATTATATATAAAAGACAAGATTCTAGCAAACACTGCCAGACGGTCTACAGAGTTATTTATATATATATATACATATATAAAGATGGACTCTTCCATAGATTTTGCTGTGTGAGGTTCCCCCACAACTATTAAGTTGTTCAGAAATCCACACATATGATTTATTTATAGTAATGAAGGTTTTGTGTAGAACCAACCACACTTTTTGATATTATTTCTAATCTTTGTCAGTGTAGATGACTGCCACAAAGTAGAGCATGCAGTAGACGGCAGGTTTTTACATCAGAATTTTCCTTTTCCTAGATGCATGTCTTAATGAAGACTGGGGTGCATCTCTCCCAGTGAATTAATCCGCCCCAGATACCAGCCTGGAAATTTCTCTGACTTAGTACAGTACATACAGACTTGGCGCAGTACATACAGAACCTAGCCTTCTCAAATGGTCACCCATCTGGTACTGGCCAGGCTCATTGTTGGTTAAATGGCAAAAACCGGTATGGAAATGTGTTTGTATCTATCCATTACACCTCTACATTGTATCGCCTTCCATTAATTTCAATTTCTTTTATATACACATTAAGCAATGCTTAAAGCAAACTACATTAGCATATTAATTACAAACTAAACAAACTGAACGGACATATATGTTAAGAATGGATTTATTGAACAACATTATAATTACTTACCACAACGCGCCGGTTTTCTTTCATGTGAATCTCCTTATCTAACCGTGTCTCTTCTCGGAAAGGACGAAGTCCGACATATTCATCTATGATTTCCGGATCCTAGGATTACAGAACAAAATAAAAATTAATGTACTGTATATACTTGTGTATAAGTCAATGTTCATTTTAAGACCAAAAATTGCATTATTTTAGGTATTATCTGTGTATAAGTCGACTGTAGGTTCTAGACAAGTTAAAAAGTCCATCTCATGGCATTTTTTTTTTTTTTTTTTTTTACAGATAATTTCCCTTTTGGCGTTTTTTTGTAAGACATATTATAAATTGTTTCTCAACATCACAGAGGGATAATATATGCATTTACGCAAGTGTGGTCTATTCGATTTTCATATATAGAACCAACCCACTGCACCTTTACATGCAACGAACGCAAATGTTGCTAATCAGAGATTCTGATCAATGACATGCTGTAGATTCCGGGCGCAATTACTGTTTTAGACATAATTTATGTCATGTAGCATAATAACGTAAATGCATACATTGCATGAGCCGTAATATACTGCAATAATATGAACGCATGTGTGAAATACTATTAAATGGTTTCATTAAATAGTTGTCATTAAATTATTAAAACTTGTTGAACTTAAGAGGAAAACGACATCGTAAAGACTACATTTCGTAATCTACTAAAAAATAACGTCATATCATCACCAAATACATCATATCGAACTTAGACCTATAGCCATGTCTAGAGAGCGAACATTGCGAAAGCTATTCCAATTATTATTAAGTCTCCCACTTAAAAACCATCCATGTGCTTACATGCTGGCAAACACACTGCAGTGGGATTTAGAAGAGTGCGATTAATTACTAGGATTACCGATATATACTGAGTGGACAAACAAAATGGCGTTTTCTATGTTATGATTGAGCGCTGACTCGCTTTTTAACAACATTTCCAAAAACATTACCTATGTATAAATCGACCCCAAAAAATAACCTTAAAATCGTTTCCTAGAAATTCAACTTATACACAAATATATACGGTATGTCACTTTCCTGTTAAGAAACTTAAAATTGGTATATAATTGTACAATTACCTCCCTTGCAAACACAGTTTTACTGTTTAAAATCTATTCTGGTATGATTAAAACAATTTCTGAAAATTGGATTGAATCAGATTCAAAGTAACTGAGCTTTATGTACATGAACAAAGGCTAAAAATCAAAATGAAACATTTGAAAACATCTGAGAGCTCACCTTAATCAAAATTTAATAGAAATTAAGTTTAAAATGGCTGCACGGACAGACATGGATATCATTTCACAGAATTATAAATTGGATTAAAGTTATGTATGGTTGTTCAATTGTAAGTAATTTATAAAATGGATGAACCTGTATTTAAAGGTTTATCAATATTTTCACCCCAAAAATAAGATTTTCATAAAATGTTTAGCTTTAGTTGATGTGTTTAATGGCACAGAAACTCTTAGCACCATACAATGGCAAAACAATGTAAATAATTTATTGAAAACAGTTCCTATTTACCCAGAGAGAGTGTTATACCTTCCCAATGGATGTAATAGTGGATTTAAACTCAATATATCCAACTAAGTTTAGACTAGACTTAGCCGATTCCATAGTCTATCAGTATCCATTGTATCAACCATGACACGATTATAAAACATTATATCAGGAAAGAATTATTAGAAGCTAGTCAGTATTTATGGGGCAATCAGAATTGGGAATCGTAAAATTTGGTATTGGAAAAATTTGTGCCTATTTTCTGATGCCAAAAACGATTCTTTTCATTTTTTTCTTTTTTTGATTTATTTGAGACTTTATTTATTTTTGCTGGTATTAATGATAAAATGATGAATATTTATTGATTTTAAACTGTTAGTAAAGCTAAAATGTATAGATTCAGCCCCACCCAGTGTATTTTTACATTTTCATTTGAAAGGGAAATAATGTTTGGTTTTTAAATTTTTTTGATACCAATGAGTCAGCACTTATCGAGCCACTCAAAGAGAAAAGTCAGCTGGATGATGAAACGGCATCATGATATGGATGAAACTGTGATGCTAACAAACGTTTATTTTTTTTGTATAGGAATTCAGTTTTTGCAATTGCAAAATCAATCTTAACTAAACAGGAAAAGTTTATTTGATTTCCGTGTTGGTCTGTTGTTTAGGTATTAATTGTTTAAACTTACCTTTAAACTGGGAACAAAGTTTACACAATCATCAATTATACGTTTTTTGTCATGCTCCGATGTTTCACAATTCCAGTTGCCAAGTTGAGATGTGCCGCCCATAACAACATTATGAAATCTGAGAAAAAGAAAAAAATATGAATAAACAAAAATAAATAGAATAATCCTATTTATTAAGGAATGGTAGCCTTGCCCGATTGTAAAATACGCTTAAATATATTTTGATTCATGCAGATTTTGTATTTATTATTACAGAATCAATTCTCTATTGAATATTATATTGTACCTAATATGTAGTTGTGATTTCAAAAGTTAAAAAGAAAAAGAAAAAAAATGACTTGTGTGCCATCAGCTAGAATCGAAACCAAAACAATTGGCGCTTCAGATGCATTCCCTCATTTAGTGCTCCAGCCGTGTTCCCTACTGTTTGAGCTAATCTGACAGACAGATAAGAAAGTTTTAAAATTAAACCACTTTTAACTATAGTTAATTTTATGCATGTGCAAACTAATACAAATATGGTGGCAAGTTGAAATGTTTCACGTGTATCAAGAGAAAGAGAGCTTTGTATAAATTAGCATTTTGAAATAAAAAAAAGTCTTGAAAACAGTTTCAGAACATTAAAGCATATAGGTCGGTAAAAAAAATTGAATTTGAATGCATTTGGTTAAAATTTATTTGTTGTTTTTAATTATACTACAAGATTACCTGGATCTGTTAATGATTTTACCCTGGTGATTTGAATAATCTATCTATTAATACGATAACGTGTGTGTTATTTTCTGTGTCATGCTTACATCCGTGTTGTTTAATTGTTATGTATTTCCATTTCTTGTCATAAATAATTTTACCAAGAATTCTTTATTAGTTTTGGTTTCGATTATAGCTGATGGCACTTAAGTCATGTATTTTTTTTATAAATAATTTTATCAAGAATTCTTCATAAGTTTTGGTTTCGATTATGGCTGAAGGAACTCAAGTTATATATATATATATATATATATATATATATATATATATATATATATATATATATTTAAAGTGATGGTTGTGTAGTTCCAACGAGAGAAAAAAATGTATATTTAAAAGAGTGTAGCCATCAACAATTGTGGTTTTTTTTAAAGGTTTTCATCATATTTTTATTTTAAAATAAAAATATGATGAAAACCTTAAAAAAAACCCCACAATTGTTGATGGCTACACTCTTTTAAATATATATATATATATATATATATATATATATATATACACATACATTTTTTTCCTACATTTTTTTCCTAAGTTTTTATTCCAGTTTCAATTCAAGCTAATGCACCCAAGTCATATGGATATATTTTTTTTATTTTTAAAATCGCAACTTTATAATATATGAAAATCGCTAGAACATTAACTATAATAATATATACAAAATATGCAAGAATTAAAATATCATATTTAAGCGTACTTTTTGACTGGGCTTTGCCGGGCATTCGTGCTAGCTTAGATAAATACTTTTGCAGTTTTAACAAAAAAGCTACAATAATATCAGAAAATCTCCATTTTACACTGAACATCTACAGAATGCCAACATCAACATATTATATACGAATGAGTTCGTTGTGGAATTTCCACAGGTCATGCTAGTGAATAACTGACTTTGGAGAATACTAAGCATTGCCATTCTCTATAATCTAATATATAAAGTCGTATTCTTGTCTGTTTATTTGTTTACAGTCTAATAAATATGCACAAAAGGTAGACCGTTTCACGAATTAATTTTCATACTGAAAACGGACGATTACATTCCAGCATGATTTCTATATATACTATTTATTCAAACAGAAATCTACATTCAAGAAGTAACCTCATTTGCATATTACATGAAAAAATCTATTTTAATAATTAGTTCCATGTTCTTAATTGTTTGTTGTAATAGAATTGTTTTAATTCTTCTATTTAGAAATATTATTTAAAGTTGATTTATTTATTTTTAATTTAATTTTATATTTTCAATTATTATTAGCCTACACCAGTTGTCTTTAAAAACGGAAGTAAGCTTATTTATTTAACCTGTGAGAGTTATTTCCCTTGAATTCGTTAATTGACGAAAATTGATGTATTTTATGATCCAATTTCAGGAAAATCATAAGAAGTTACGATATGCGGTGTATCTTAAATAGTATGTGACTTAACTTTTCGCCTGCCAATATTTTTCAACCTGGCAATGCAGTTAGTATAAAATAAGCAATGAATATATGAAAGAAGAGTAATATTATAACTTGACATTAGTGTGATTCACAAGTCAGCCTATACCATACTGTGATGCTAACTCCTATCTCGCCTTATTACAGACTTTAACATAAGCTATGGTGTTTTGGGAATTTGTATGCAAGTAGAAAAATGTGATTGGTTGATGGGAAGAAAAAAAAAATGGTAGCATACATATTTTGAAGTTTTTCAAGTATCAAGACAAGGGCTCGAATCTAATGTAATTCTGAAAGATTTTATTTTTAACTTTTTATAAACTCAAAAGAAATTAACATAAAAAAAAAAAAAATTTTTTTAAACTAAATCTTTTTTTTGATAATCAGCTAGCCGAGGAGACATAAAAGATATTCAGCGTTTGTTTAAAGCAATTTATTACTGCTTAATATATTTTCTAAGTTGTTTATCTTTGCAAAAAAAAAAAAAAAAAAAAAAAAAAAAAATAATAATATATATATATATATATATATATATATATATATATATATATGTATGCATTCATCGTAGTTACTCACTCTTTCATATAAATACTAAGAAGCATATATTTTTCTTGGTACTAGTTATAAAATGTCAGAAGATAGGTAAAGATGGAAAGTATTTTCTCACAGAATGGGTATAAACTAGTGATAGACAAATGAAGTTTATTTCATGCAGATACAAATCATCATATTCGGTTTAGCGTCCATTTTATATGCGGACATGTCTAGGATGGATTTTTGAAACTGACTTCCAAACTAACCTATGTCTGTCCAGGTTTATCCTTCTCTCTCTAAACTATCTTTATTACTTTCTTCCTATGTTTTCCATGACAGTCTCCTGCTAACTAACCTTGCTACCTCAACTGTTCTTTATCTTCTATATGTTCTTACTTATGTGTTCTTACATATATGTTCTTACTTATATGTTCTTACTTATGTGGGTGTGTGTATGCTCTTATTCTTACCCGTTTCTTGCCTTGAAGCGTCTGGACGTGTATGTGCAAATATATAATGTGTACATACCTGCTTGCCTTGTCCAGCGGATAATATCTTCTGGTCGCTGGTCTCCATCTCATGGGGAGTGGTCACTGCTGCAGACAGACGCATCGATAACACAAGATGGATTTAAAGTTTCAATTCTTTTTATTAAAGGCAAGCCTATCATGTCGAAACCTGGTTGTCGCACAGGGAGCCTAATCACCCCCATCTGCATTCTCTGTAGCCCAAAACCAACTCTTCGATGTGCCCGTCAACCGGAAGCCTACAACCACAATTCACGTTACCCTTAATTTCTGGTACATCTAACCCGACGATCATTAAAGGTGACTGAGTTTGATGGATGTCAAATCTAACCTTTGACCCTGTTAAATCGACAATTGGAACCCAAAATGCTTATATAAGTTCTATTTCTAAAAACTACCTATATAGCATTTAAGCTGGGATTCCCAATACTACACAGTCGTCATCAGGACCACAGCGTAGTAATTGTTAGGAGTAGAAATTGGGTATAATTTGATTAAAGGGATGGCTCAACTTGTTCACATTGAACTTGAAGACAACAATATTGTAGTCAGCTGGAAAGCAGGCCAGCAGGACAGTTCCACAGATGAACAGTTCTATCTAAGAAAGAAACTTTGTTCATGGAATTTGCATTCATATCCTTTGTATCATTCTTATATATCATTTCTCGCCATGCAATCCATGTCACTAATACATAACTGGCCAGGTTTCACTTCCATTTCATCATCACACTACGCCACATTAAAAATTGCTCCCTTTCTTGGTTGACTGAAAGCCTCAATGTGCCAAGTTCGAATCCAGTTTGTTCCACATGAACACTTTCATCAAAACCCACACTTGATTTTAAGCAAAATAAAGAAATACTTTTATTGTATAAAGCTGTTTTTTGTTTGTTTCTTTGTTCCTGATAAACTGGGTTATAGAATTTGCTGAAATTGCATGAATCCTGAACATGTATGAAGATTGTGCTAAAAATTTTGGCGCTTATATAGCATTGGGCACAACTGAAAATTGCATTCCAAGTAAAAAAAAACTTTTTGATATATTTACGTGTCATGCAGAAATAAGTATCCTCACCAAAAATTAGAAAAAAAATGTGTAGTAGAAGTTTAATTACAAATAAAAGATTTTGTATTTTGTCAATCTGCTATTCATGTAACAGAGTGCATGTGAAAATAGCAGCAGCAGCTGCTGAAAGATGATGGGTAGCGAAGGTAGCAGCAGCAGCAGCAGCCGTTTGAGCACTATGCAAATTAGCAAGTGTGTGCAGGCTTACATCAGTAGAAAAAGAAAAAAAGACAATGCGTGGTTGGTGGAGAAGCATAGTGCCCAACAAAGAAGATGGAGATGCAATGTTGAAGACAAGGGCTGCCTACGGCTAGCATGTGGTTGGGGAGAGAAAGAAAAACGCTGTCGATTGAGATGAACGTGTGGCCCTGTGATGGCGGCGAGAGATTTTTAAGCAGGGTTCTGTTAATCTTATGGCAGATGAAATGAACAGAAAAAACAAAAAGCAAGCATTGTTTGGAAAGTAACGCTAATAAATGACTTTTGCTAAAACAGAAAGAAAAGCTGAGTTAGATATATTTATTTTTGTTTTGTTTGTTCTTTTTTGACAATACCAGATAGAATGGGGGTCCGAGAGAAATTTTAACTATAATGAACACGATTCGAGCCTAATGGTCACACTACATTTATTATTACCGGGTTAAATGACAGACTGACTTACCTCCCCTTGCTTCACACGATTTCTGATCTCATCAATGGCAGATCAGAAAATATAATAAAACTTGTTGTGACACAATAAGGACGCTCCTTTTTGGGGAGATGTGGGGGGGTCTTCCTGGAAAGTGAACCTTGTGCCAGACTTGTTATGTACTTGTGAGGACGTGTGCAGTGACAAGCTGGTGCAGATATCCAAAATGTCAAGCCTGCCAACTCAACAGTTTGACAGGTGATAGGAGCAACCCGAGATTGTTAATGTAATCAGGTGCATAGTGAAAGATCAAACCTGGCTGCTGTCCTCAGAATTGAAAGACAAAATAATATTTCGGTTGCTTTGTTTTCTTGTATGCATATCTCTCTCTCTTCTCTCTCTCTTCCTTTCCTTTGTTCTTCTCTCTTCTTATTACTCTCTTTCTCTCTCTTGAAAAGAAAGAAGAATTGTTTTAAATGTTTCAGTTGGGGCTCCAAACAACATGGACACATACCAATTTTTGGCTGCAAAAGCCATTGCTGACATACATCAAATTAAAAAAAAAAAATTCTATTGCTGACATACATCAAATTAAAAAAAATAATTCTATTGCTGACATACATCAAATTAAAAAAAAAAAATGCTCTTTTTAATTGTTAAGAATAAATAATTCTATTTTTTTTATAAAAAATGTTTTGTTGGCTTATTTTTATACAAGCGTTCAATTCCAGCAAAGCGGTCCCTGCCATTAACAATGATAATAAAATCATGCCCATAAAGACGACCCACTAGCACATGTAGCAGACATCAATTCAACTTCAGTGATTCATCTTTGATATTTCTATCGTACATATGCCTAGTGTTTAACACCCCGGGAGCTGGTTGCTGTCCTCAGGACGTAACAACAGTTCAAGAAACGTCCCCACAACACACCAAGTAACTCTCCTCAGAAAACGATAGTGTCACAGATTTTTAATTAAGATTCTACTTGATATTTTTTCATGATTTTTAATGTAGATACCTACCTTTGTCTCGTACGTAAATATATTAAAGTGCTTTCCTGTCAATTTCCACTTGAACTAGCGGGGGGGGGGGGAAGGGCAGCTTTGCCAGGACGTAAAATTTTCCAAATTTCATATATTTATATTTTAAATTCCCCATAAACAAGGCACAGTGCCACTTTGGTGTTGGGGACTAGTATCAAGGACATAAGTTGCAGGGATACTATGTAGGGAGTTGAGCAGCAAGATGTCTGTTCACATTACACTTCAACTTCTGCATGTCAGTACAGTTGGGAAAGCAACCCGGAAGGGAGTTCTAAAGTTTAGCAGTTCTGGGGAAGAAACTATTAGAGTAAAAGGCTTTCTTACATCTAGGGAACACTATTGTGTAGGGGTGGGATTTTGCTGCTTGGTGGGTTTGTCAGGGATATTTACGTTGAGGGGATAAAAGGGCTTGTAGTTCGTCGGAGCATCCACTATTACTTGTAGAACAGGCAGAGGGATGCAACATTTCGTCGATAGGCAGAGGCCAAAGCTTAGATGACAGTTCAGGACCTACCAGGTTGACGACTCGTTTTTGAATCCTGTCCACGAGTGAGAGACTAGTAGCAAAAACTGTAACATTCAAAGCTTGTGACATTACGATTGGACCAACGTGACACACATATGGACGTATTAAAAATTAAAACTAAATTAAGGTGAATGTACAAAATGTATAACGATTTTTTAAATTCCGGCCCATTTTTGACCCCTTAAAACTATTTTAACCGGTTAAAGACCCATAACAGAACGGTCTGTCAAAAATCCAATCATTTGAGGCCCCTAGCTCCCCTCTGTGACTTTTAATTTTGGAGGAGATAGAGTTTGAAAATATGGAGACAGACAGACAGACGTATAGCCTTTTATGTATTAGATTTACATTCTAACAATTTATAGTAGATAGAATAAATACCATGTCACTTAGGAAAAGATTTGGTGAAAAGTATACACAAACATTTAAATTTATTTTCATAAAAGTTGTGTTTGTTTATCGAAAACAAACTGGAAGAAAGGTTCTCATCAACTATGTTTCATCAAACACTTCGTATTAGTGGGAATTATGCATGCCTTACGTGTTCGGGTGGTTCAGCCTTATACACTGTTTCACCTCTTGCACCAACTGCATAACATGTCTAGATATCCCATACACTGTAGCATAAACAATGTCAGATGATGCAAACCTAAAAATAAAATGAGGATTAAAATAGACTCACGTGGGGAAAATATATACTGGTGTGCTTGGTCTGTCCATGATGACAAAGTGTTTTAGCCATGGCGCTTTTACCTGTCAAAACAACAAAGAAGTAACAGTATGAAGTTTTTCAGTGAAGTTATTAAATACAAAAAAAAAAAATTCCAAATCTGAGGGAGACAGCAAGAAGTTAACACCTTAATTCAGTTTTAACCTTGAAAAAATATGAGAAGACTTCCATTTTTAAACAATGTAGCATATCTCTTTTGTGTTCAGTTTGTTGTATTTCTTAAAAATATTTCTTTAAAATCGGTTTGCCCCAAAGATCTAACCCTAAAACCAGAACTTTCAAATGAGTCCTTGAAATTAGCATCAAGGCGCCATCAGATTTATCTTAAATTTTTAAAAGTACATTTTTTTTTTACTCATTAAGGCCCAGAGGCCACTCAAGGATAATGGTTAATTGGTACCGTAATGGAAATTTTATAATTCATTTTAGAGGATGGCTCTTCAAGAACCTATTCATGTTGGACTTGAAAACGACCATGTTATAGTCAGCCACAAAGCAGCTCTATGGTATTGTGTTCCACAGACGAGCAGCTCAAGGAAAAAAACTATGCTCATGGAATTTTCGTTTAGATTTAGGCACAGGTAGACATTGAAGAAAATTGCTGACTGTTGTTTTACTTTTACTTTGCTAATCACGCATTTCGACAGGAAGATGGATGGCTCTCGTCTAGGGGAGGCTCCATGTTTTGATAAGCTTCTGGGATTGACCTTTACTCCTGACCTGAAATGGAACATGTACATCAAGTCTGTTGCCAAGGTCGCTGGAAAAATGGTAGGATCGTTCTACCGCTCCAGAAGATATCTCACTACTGATGCAATTCTCTATCTATATAAAAACCAAGTATGCCCAAGGATGGAATACTGCTGCCACATCTGGGCTGAAGCTGCTAAAAACAGCCTATCCTGCCTTGACAGAGTACAAAATAGGCTTCGTGGCTTAGTGGGGGATGCCCTTTTCTCTTCCCTGCAACCTCTCTCCCGCAGAAGAGATGTTGTGAGCCTGTCTTTGTTTTATCATTACTTCTATGGCAAGTGCTCGTCTGAGCTCCAATCCTTGGTTCCTCCTCGCTAATCTTTCATGAAAAACACCCATCTAGCTGAAACCACTGTCAAAAATTTTCCCCACTCTTTAACTGTACCAAAACCAAAACATAGATTCCATGAACAAAGCTTCTTTCTTAGAACTGCACGCCTGTGGAACTCTCTTCCGTCTGCCTGTTTCCCACCTGACTACAACTTGGATGTCTTCAAGTCCAACATAAACAAATTCCTGATGACCCCCCCCCTTAAGTAAGACACTTTATCACATCTCCAATACTAACGATTACTGCGATACTATCCCACTGATTACTGTACACGCAATAACCCTTATCCCCGAGTGGCTTCCGGGCCTTGATAAGTGACTTCCATGTAAAAAAAAAAAAAAGGAAAAAAAAGACCTTTACCGCATTGTGATTTATCAAATCATAGAATGCAAAAGTCAAGTGCATCAATCATATCAAAGCAATTGGAGCCAGGAATAACGTTCTTTATTCCACATTAAAATTTATCACACACATTCTCAAGAGACAATGGATACCCTCTGTAAGGGTAGCTGTGCGTGTAATTGTGAGGCAAGGGTTGCACAATCACCAACCACACTTCTCCTGAATTGGCACTGTTTAAGTCCAGTGGCAAGGAGAAGTGCTAGAAGACTGCAAATAATGCCAAAATAAGCAAAGAACACATACAGCACCTGGACTTCGTGAATGATCACCTATTTTAGTACTGACCAGGCTAAACGTTGCTTAACTTTTGTGATTTAATGGGAACCGGTGTGTCAATGTGAATTATGCATTATGTCACACACATAATGCTATCACAAATACATGTATATGCTAATATATGTAATGTAATCTCGCAATCATGAAGATAAGAGTCTCAAACATTGAACAAGAAAGTGTAGTATCTGTTCTGATATTGCACTTCACCCTTTCTGTCCTCGATGAGTGGAGGAGAAATCCTGTATGACTGAAACAATTTTTATTTTTGTTCCCATCTAAAGTGTCCCTTTTTGGAGAGCTGGATTTTTTCTCACATTAAAAACTGACCTTGTGCCTTACTCTGCCCTTGTGGAGAGGCAAGTAAATAGGAACTTTCATACGTGAATTTGTTTTAAATGGATCATATATCATGGACAATAAGATGTACTCTTCGCACTGCAAAAGTTTAGACAGTGTGGTTAAGTTTTACTTAGCAACACGTGCTAATTTTGGAGTTTTCTTTTCGACTATTACTTATTGTACCAAAAATTAAGAATCCAGTCTTTTTTTTTTTTTTTTTTTTTGATATTTCACCCCAAACAATGCACAGTGCCATTTTGACGCAAGGGGCTCATTTTTGGGACCAATTCGACAGGGATACTATGAAGGGAGTTAAGCAGTGAAGTGTCTGCTTACACTAAACTTGAACTTCTGCATAAGAGCCAAGTACGTCCAAGGATGGAGTACTGTTGCCACATCTGAGCAAGAGCTGCCTTGCCAGAGTTCAAGATAGACTTCATAGCCTAGTTGGGGATGCCCTTTTCTTTTCTCTGCAACTTCTTTCCCACTAAAAGAGACGTTGCAAGCCTATCTCTACTTTATCACTATTTTCATGGCAAGTGCTCGCCTGTACTCCAATCTATGGTCTCCCTGGCCTGACTTTCACAAAAAACACACGTCTAGCTGAAACCATTATCAATAATTTCACCCAGTCTTTATCTGTGCCTAAACCTAAATGTAGATTCTATGAACAAAGCTTCTTTCTTAGAACTGCACGCCTGTGGACTTTGTCCCGTTTTCCTGCTTTCCAACTGACTACAATATGATCGTCTTCAAGTCTAACATAAACAAGTTCTTGATGAGCCATCCCCTTAAGTAATCCAATTTACCAAATTTCCACTACTAACGATTACTACGACATTTTCCCATTGACTACTGTACACTCATTAACCCTTATCCTCGAGTGGCCTCCAGGCCTTGATAAGTGGTGACTCCTTTGTAAGAAAAAATAAATGTCAGTACAACCAGAAAAGCAGGAACCCAGAAGAGAATTCTAAAGTCTAGCATTTCAGTGGAAGAAACTATTTGAGTAGAAAGCTTTTTGGCATCCAAGGATCTCTATAGTGTAGGGGTGAGATTTTGCTGCTTGTTGGGTTATTCAGGTGTATTTACATCGACAAGGTGCAAGTGTCTTGAGTTCGTCAGAACACATTCCGTTAAAATACTTGTAAAACAGGAACAGGGATGCAGCATTTTGGCGATGGGACAAGGTTTGGAATTTGGTTGCTAGCATGGGACCTATTAGGTTGGAGAGACTTTTTTGCACCCTATCTAAGAGTGAGAGACTTGTGACGAATGCACTATATGTGGCAGCAATACTCCATGCATTTGTGTGTCTGTGTGTTTGATTATTAAGCAAAATGAGTTATGTAAATAAAATATTTTACCATACGAATCAATGTTTCAACATAATAACTATGATATGCGCAAGTGTGGATGCACAGTTCAGAACATTTTGTGTTTTTTTTTTTACAGGCTTTTATCATTTAAACTAGCAGGCCGCCTGTGCTGCCTGGTCATAGAATACGCTTAAATATGATATTTTAATTCATACAGATTTCGCATTTATTATTATAGAGCCAATTCTCTATTGTTTATTATATTACACGCAATATACAGTAATGATTTCAAAAGTTTTAAAAAGTTGACTTGGGTGCCATCAGCTAGAATCGAAACTAAAATATTTAGCACTGTAGCCTAAGTGTTACTGTTTGACCTATCGACAAATAGCTTAAGAAAATGGTAAAACTTAATCGATTTTAACCTATAACTATATATTAGCACATTTGCAGAAGTAACAGGTTTAGTCATTTTCCTTTTGCCAAAATGAATTTTTTAAATTTTGACCATTTAGCAGCTATTTTTACCGGCTAAAAACCAAATAGAATTTGTTCCACAAGTCCAAATCTTCTATATATAAAGTTTCAAGTCTGCAGACCAAAAATTGAGAAAGAAGTTTGGTAGAAACATTTCCACACACACACACACACACACACAGACAAGGTATTCTTTATATATATATATACATACACACACACACACACACACACGTGCATATGCTATAACTTTTTCATCCTAAATGCTGTGCAATCATTCACGATGTAAAAAATATGCATAAATAGAACTGAACGAATCAGTTAAACGAAACAATCACCCCCCCCCCAAAAAAAAAAAAATTAATTAATGAAAGTCCGTTTTTCAAAGAATATATAAATTAGTATAGTCTTTATTTAGTCACTCGCATATCCATGACTGAGTATATTAAGTTAGTTTTAATAATTTTTAAATCGAAAACGTAGTCTTTTCATATCAATGTAAGTGCTATGATAAATTCAACTTTATATAGATACTAGCAGATGTATCCGGCGTTGCCCGGTATTAAACTTAATGCTAAATTCCTTGCAAAAAAATGAAGTAAAATAAGATGGAAAGAAATTGAGACGTGTGCATGCAAGTATCATGCTTTTTTTTCTAAACAGTTCACTTCTAAGTAGAAAAAATTTTTTTTTAACCGAAACCTAAAGACAGTGAGTCAAGTACGATAACCATTAGGCCAGCTTGTTTTTTTCCACATGTCTGAATACCCTATATACCAAATTCAAAATCTGTAAATCAAAAATTCGTTGAGTATATAAGTCAAAAGTTGTCCTCACACACACTCACTTTTATAGATATACTAGCAGGCCGCTTGGCATTGCCCGGTTATAAAATACACATAAGTATTTTATTTAAATTAATGAAAACTTAATTTATTTATTATAAACAGAAATACCGTAGGTATTAAACGTATCGTTAAATAGTAAAAAAAAAAAATGAAGTAAAAATAATGAAACTGAAACGTGCATGCAAGTATTGTTTTTTCTAAACAATTCACTTCTTGTAAGTAAGAGAAAAATACTCGAGCTGAGTCAAAATCAAAACCTAAAGACAGTTAACTGTTATATATAGGAGTCTTATTATTCTTATTATTATTGTTCTTTGTCAAAAGTGAGTCTTAGAGAGTCTTAGTGAGAGTTTATTGTTGTGTCTTAGAGAGTTTGATTAAGAGAGAGTCTTATTAAGAAGGCTGTGGTTGTGTTCGTGTTATGACGAGATTCATATTTATAAAATGTTCATACTTAGAAGTGTAATAGAAGCTCTTTGAGTGAAGAAACAGTGTTCAGACAGTCTTAGTGTTCACATTGTAGATATGAGATGTCGAGACGTGTATGTAAAGACATTTTAAAACACATGATATACATAAGACATAATAACAATTTTCACTTTACCTTTTGGTAGAATTACAACACAAAGACGACGTTTATAAAAACACATGATGGATTTATTTCTTCTACCCGACCGGTCGTGGTTTTCTGAGTCAAGAATTCAAAGCTTCACATTCTAAGTTTCAAAAGTGACCGTCTCGCTTCTAGATGTTCGAATCCCAACTGGACTGTCGTCTGTCGTCCTCAGACTCCCTCTGACTCTCTCTCTCTTCCAGTTCTCTAAAGTTTCTAACTATATCGAGAACTTCCCGTTTTCCATGACGTCATACACATGTTAAAACATGTCTTCTTTCACGTGTTCTGGAAATGCGTGTCCAAAACTTTTTCCTTTGTTTACAAAAGGAATTTTAACCTATATTCCCGGTAACCTATATTTCCAATATGTTAAAATCATGTTTATTAAATTATCCTATAGTTGCATTCCTCAATTGAATTTTCATAACAGAATTGACAACGCACATTCTTTTCTTGAAAATATTTTATCTCTAAGCTGAACAATAGTTTTTTTCACATTCCATTTACTAATTCTCTCTCGTAATCTATTTCTAAACCTAAATTACGAGGTTCGAATTTCGTCTATGCTATTTCATTTTCATTTTAACTAAATCTCTCTATTTTTATACTTACATGAAAAGGGGACAGCCCTTATCATGTAACATAATCAAATACGACCAACTTGACATATATTTTCAAATCAATTTATACTTAACATAAGAAAGCTGCTAAAGTTTCCCACATGACTGAATACGCTATATACCAAATTAAAAATTTTTTTTTTTGATTGCATTTTACCCCAAACGAGGCACAGTGCCACCTTGATGTAGGGGCCTACTATCTGGGATATAAATTACACGGATACTATGTAGGGAGTTGAGCAGCAAGATATCTGTTTACATTACACTTGAACTTCTGCATGTCAGTACAGTCGGGGAAGCAGGAACCCAGAATGGAATTTCAAAGTCTAGCTGTCCTGGGGAAGTAACTATTAGAGTAGAAGGCTTTCTGGCATCTGGGGATTTCTACTGTATAGGGGTGGGATTTTGCTGCTTGTCAGGTTTGTCGAGGGTGTTTACTTTGAGGTGGTACAAGGGCTTGTAGTTTGTCTGAGCACCTACAATTAAAATACTCGTAAAACAGGCTGAGGGATGCAGCATTTAGTCGATAGGACAGAGGCTGTAGCGTAGCTGACAGTTCAGGACTTATTAGGTTGGTGACTCTTTTGAACCCTGTCCAGAAGTGAGAGACTAGTAGCAGATGCACCAGCCCAAATGTGACAACAGTATTCCATACATGGGCGAATGGTAACCTTGTAGAGGTACAGGATACTTTCAGGCTTGAGTAACTTTCTAGTACGGTAGAGAGAGCCTACCTTCCTCACAGCAGCTGCGGCAATGCCTTTGATGTATCTGTTCCAACTCATGTTCCCTGTGAACATTAAACCGAGGAGTTTGAATGAAATACTTTCAGGTAATAATGTATCATTAGCCATGGCTATTTGTGGTTGAGAAGGTTTCTTGTAATTATTGAAGGAAACAAGCTTAGTCTTGGCAGCATTGAATGTTACCATCCATTTTTTGTCCCCATTCCACTACAGATTGGGGGTTTTCCGCTAGGGTTTTCACTTGGATATGTGTTTATTTGGTTTCCCCGCATTCCTGTTATAGAGCGTGGGGTTGTCAGCATACCCATCTCAGAGCCAATGTTATCAGGGAGATAATTTATGAATATCAGGAATAATAAAAATTCAAGGATCGACCTCTGAGGTACACCTGCATTTATATCATATTGTTTAGACATACAACCATCGAGAACAACCTGGATTCTTCTCTTATTTAAGAAGAAATCAGTTATGTTAAGTATTCATCCAGTAATACCATATGATCTGATTTTCCTGCTAAGACCATCGTGCCATACCCTGTCAAAAGCCTTAGATATATCTAAGGCTACTGACCTACCTTCCCGTGCTTTAGCAAAAAATCGTTGAGTATATAGGTTGAGAAGTGCCCTCACACACACACACACACACTTTTATAGATATACTAGACAGATTATGATCTAAACAGTTAAAACTAAAATAATAAAAATAGCCATTATACATGCACACCATCAACATGACACAAGTTAATGTACTTACCCGCATAACTTGACCTCGAATAGGGTTCAGTTTATGATCATTCAACAATGCATAGCTACCCAAACCACAGCAGTTAATAATTGCATCGTAATTTGGTGTCAACTGAAAAAAAAAAAAAAAAAAAAAGATGGTGTCAAAATTATTCATGTTTTTTTTTTTTTAAACATAAATCAAGATATTGTGAATTTGGTGAATGGATACAAGATAGGCACTTCTGCATGCCAGTGACATGATGCGAATGTGCGTATTTTAGTTTCAAGAACCGCCGACAGATGTCACTTGTCAGCAAAAGAATAGGCGTCGATAACTCTTCCTTTTCTTAAAATGCGCGCAAACTAAAATTATACTTTGTTGTATTTTTATACAATCTTTCCGTACAAAAAAATTATAATTCTTAAACCTCTATAAATGTTTCATGTTTTTTTTAAAATTATATTTTGTTACATTTTTATACAATCTTTCTGTACAAAAAAAAATTATAATTCTTAAACCTCTATAAATGTTTCATGTTTTTTTTAAAAAATTATATTTTGTTACATTTTTATACAATCTTTCTGTACAAAAAAAAATTATAATTCTTAAACCTCTATAAATGTTTCATGTTTTTTTAAAAATTATATTTTGCTACATTTTTATACAATTTTCTGTACAAAAAAAAAAAAAAAATTAAAATTCTTAAACCTCTATGTTTCATGTTTTTTTTTTTTAATTATATTTTGTTACATTTTTATACAATCTTTCTGTACAAAAAAAAAATTATAATTCTTAAACCTCTATAAATGTTTCATGTTTTTTTTAAATTATATTTTGCTACATTTTTATACAATTTTCTGTTCAAACACAATTAAAATTCTTAAACCTCTATAAATGTTTCATGTTTTTTTTTTAAATTATATTTTGTTACATTTTTATACAATTTTCTGTACAAAAAAAAAAATTATAATTCTTAAACCTCTATAAATATTTCATGTTTTTTAAATTATATTTTGCTACATTTTTATAAAAAACTTTACCATAAAAAATAATTCTAAAAACAGTCTATAAATGTTTCATGTTTTTACCGTATTTATTATTTTATTTTCAGTTATGAATCACTCATTGAAAAGAAATTATATTAATACATTAAAATTATATTTTGATACATTTTTTTATTCAATAAATGTTTCGATTTTCATATATATTTGTGTT
>NW_027633367.1:0-48493 GCF_053919585.1 Euprymna scolopes
ATAGGTTGAAAAGATCTTTAATCAACAAAAGCTATGATTGTAAATATTTCGACATGATACTCTAGTCGGTAATAATGTTTTCACCTGAAATGCATAGGTTGAAAAGATCTTTAATCAACAAAAGCTATGATTGTAAATATTTCGACATGATACTTTAGTCGGTAATAATGTTTTCACCTGAAATGCATAGGTTGAAAAGATCTTTAATCAACAAAAGCTATGATTGTAAATATTTCGACATGATACTCTAGTCGGTAATAATGATTTCACCTGAAATGCATAGGTTGAAAAGATCTTTAATCAACAAAAGCTATGATTGTAAATATTTCGACATGATACTCTAGTCGGTAATAATGTTTTCACCTGAAATGCATAGGTTGAAAAGATCTTTAATCAACAAAAGCTATGATTGTAAATATTTCGACATGATACTTTAGTCGGTAATAATGTTTTCACCTGAAATGCATAGGTTGAAAAGATCTTTAATCAACAAAAGCTATGATTGTAAATATTTCGACATGATACTTTAGTCGGTAATAATGTTTTCACCTGAAATGCATAGGTTGAAAAGATCTTTAATCAACAAAAGCTATGATTGTAAATATTTCGACATGATACTTTAGTCTGTAATAATGTTTTCACCTGAAATGCATAGGTTGAAAAGATCTTTAATCAACAAAAGCTATGATTGTAAATATTTCGACATGATACTCTAGTCGGTAATAATGTTTTCACCTGAAATGCATAGGTTGAAAAGATCTTTAATCAACAAAAGCTATGATTGTAAATATTTCGACATGATACTTTAGTCGGTAATAATGTTTTCACCTGAAATGCATAGGTTGAAAAGATCTTTAATCAACAAAAGCTATGATTGTAAATATTTCGACATGATACTCTAGTCGGTAATAATGTTTTCACCTGAAATGCATAGGTTGAAAAGATCTTTAATCAACAAAAGCTATGATTGTAAATATTTCGACATGATACTCTAGTCGGTAATAATGTTTTCACCTGAAATGCATAGGTTGAAAAGATCTTTAATCAACAAAAGCTATGATTGTAAATATTTCGACATGATACTTTAGTCGGTAATAATGTTTTCACCTGAAATGCATAGGTTGAAAAGATCTTTAATCAACAAAAGCTATGATTGTAAATATTTCGACATGATACTTTAGTCGGTAATAATGTTTTCACCTGAAATGCATAGGTTGAAAAGATCTTTAATCAACAAAAGCTATGATTGTAAATATTTCGACATGATACTTTAGTCTGTAATAATGTTTTCACCTGAAATGCATAGGTTGAAAAGATCTTTAATCAACAAAAGCTATGATTGTAAATATTTCGACATGATACTTTAGTCGGTAATAATGTTTTCACCTGAAATGCATAGGTTGAAAAGATCTTTAATCAACAAAAGCTATGATTGTAAATATTTCGACATGATACTCTAGTCGGTAATAATGTTTTCACCTGAAATGCATAGGTTGAAAAGATCTTTAATCAACAAAAGCTATGATTGTAAATATTTCGACATGATACTTTAGTCGGTAATAATGTTTTCACCTGAAATGCATAGGTTGAAAAGATCTTTAATCAACAAAAGCTATGATTGTAAATATTTCGACATGATACTCTAGTCGGTAATAATGTTTTCACCTGAAATGCATAGGTTGAAAAGATCTTTAATCAACAAAAGCTATGATTGTAAATATTTCGACATGATACTTTAGTCGGTAATAATGTTTTCACCTGAAATGCATAGGTTGAAAAGATCTTTAATCAACAAAAGCTATGATTGTAAATATTTCGACATGATACTCTAGTCGGTAATAATGTTTTCACCTGAAATGCATAGGTTGAAAAGATCTTTAATCAACAAAAGCTATGATTGTAAATATTTCGACATGATACTTTAGTCGGTAATAATGTTTTCACCTGAAATGCATAGGTTGAAAAGATCTTTAATCAACAAAAGCTATGATTGTAAATATTTCGACATGATACTTTAGTCGGTAATAATGTTTTCACCTGAAATGCATAGGTTGAAAAGATCTTTAATCAACAAAAGCTATGATTGTAAATATTTCGACATGATACTTTAGTCGGTAATAATGTTTTCACCTGAAATGCATAGGTTGAAAAGATCTTTAATCAACAAAAGCTATGATTGTAAATATTTCGACATGATACTTTAGTCGGTAATAATGTTTTCACCTGAAATGCATAGGTTGAAAAGATCTTTAATCAACAAAAGCTATGATTGTAAATATTTCGACATGATACTCTAGTCGGTAATAATGTTTTCACCTGAAATGCATAGGTTGAAAAGATCTTTAATCAACAAAAGCTATGATTGTAAATATTTCGACATGATACTCTAGTCGGTAATAATGTTTTCACCTGAAATGCATAGGTTGAAAAGATCTTTAATCAACAAAAGCTATGATTGTAAATATTTCGACATGATACTCTAGTCGGTAATAATGTTTTCACCTGAAATGCATAGGTTGAAAAGATCTTTAATCAACAAAAGCTATGATTGTAAATATTTCGACATGATACTTTAGTCGGTAATAATGTTTTCACCTGAAATGCATAGGTTGAAAAGATCTTTAATCAACAAAAGCTATGATTGTAAATATTTCGACATGATACTTTAGTCGGTAATAATGTTTTCACCTGAAATGCATAGGTTGAAAAGATCTTTAATCAACAAAAGCTATGATTGTAAATATTTCGACATGATACTCTAGTCGGTAATAATGTTTTCACCTGAAATGCATAGGTTGAAAAGATCTTTAATCAACAAAAGCCTATGATTGTAAATATTTCGACATGATACTTTAGTCGGTAATAATGTTTTCACCTGAAATGCATAGGTTGAAAAGATCTTTAATCAACAAAAGCTATGATTGTAAATATTTCGACATGATACTCTAGTCGGTAATAATGATTTCACCTGAAATGCATAGGTTGAAAAGATCTTTAATCAACAAAAGCTATGATTGTAAATATTTCGACATGATACTCTAGTCGGTAATAATGTTTTCACCTGAAATGCATAGGTTGAAAAGATCTTTAATCAACAAAAGCTATGATTGTAAATATTTCGACATGATACTTTAGTCGGTAATAATGTTTTCACCTGAAATGCATAGGTTGAAAAGATCTTTAATCAACAAAAGCTATGATTGTAAATATTTCGACATGATACTTTAGTCGGTAATAATGTTTTCACCTGAAATGCATAGGTTGAAAAGATCTTTAATCAACAAAAGCTATGATTGTAAATATTTCGACATGATACTTTAGTCTGTAATAATGTTTTCACCTGAAATGCATAGGTTGAAAAGATCTTTAATCAACAAAAGCTATGATTGTAAATATTTCGACATGATACTTTAGTCGGTAATAATGTTTTCACCTGAAATGCATAGGTTGAAAAGATCTTTAATCAACAAAAGCTATGATTGTAAATATTTCGACATGATACTCTAGTCGGTAATAATGTTTTCACCTGAAATGCATAGGTTGAAAAGATCTTTAATCAACAAAAGCTATGATTGTAAATATTTCGACATGATACTTTAGTCGGTAATAATGTTTTCACCTGAAATGCATAGGTTGAAAAGATCTTTAATCAACAAAAGCTATGATTGTAAATATTTCGACATGATACTTTAGTCGGTAATAATGTTTTCACCTGAAATGCATAGGTTGAAAAGATCTTTAATCAACAAAAGCTATGATTGTAAATATTTCGACATGATACTTTAGTCGGTAATAATGTTTTCACCTGAAATGCATAGGTTGAAAAGATCTTTAATCAACAAAAGCTATGATTGTAAATATTTCGACATGATACTCTAGTCGGTAATAATGTTTTCACCTGAAATGCATAGGTTGAAAAGATCTTTAATCAACAAAAGCTATGATTGTAAATATTTCGACATGATACTCTAGTCGGTAATAATGTTTTCACCTGAAATGCATAGGTTGAAAAGATCTTTAATCAACAAAAGCTATGATTGTAAATATTTCGACATGATACTCTAGTCGGTAATAATGTTTTCACCTGAAATGCATAGGTTGAAAAGATCTTTAATCAACAAAAGCTATGATTGTAAATATTTCGACATGATACTTTAGTCGGTAATAATGTTTTCACCTGAAATGCATAGGTTGAAAAGATCTTTAATCAACAAAAGCTATGATTGTAAATATTTCGACATGATACTTTAGTCGGTAATAATGTTTTCACCTGAAATGCATAGGTTGAAAAGATCTTTAATCAACAAAAGCTATGATTGTAAATATTTCGACATGATACTCTAGTCGGTAATAATGTTTTCACCTGAAATGCATAGGTTGAAAAGATCTTTAATCAACAAAAGCTATGATTGTAAATATTTCGACATGATACTTAGTCGGTAATAATGTTTTCACCTGAAATGCATAGGTTGAAAAGATCTTTAATCAACAAAAGCTATGATTGTAAATATTTCGACATGATACTCTAGTCGGTAATAATGTTTTCACCTGAAATGCATAGGTTGAAAAGATCTTTAATCAACAAAAGCTATGATTGTAAATATTTCGACATGATACTTTAGTCGGTAATAATGTTTTCACCTGAAATGCATAGGTTGAAAAGATCTTTAATCAACAAAAGCTATGATTGTAAATATTTCGACATGATACTTTAGTCGGTAATAATGTTTTCACCTGAAATGCATAGGTTGAAAAGATCTTTAATCAACAAAAGCTATGATTGTAAATATTTCGACATGATACTTTAGTCGGTAATAATGTTTTCACCTGAAATGCATAGGTTGAAAAGATCTTTAATCAACAAAAGCTATGATTGTAAATATTTCGACATGATACTTTAGTCGGTAATAATGTTTTCACCTGAAATGCATAGGTTGAAAAGATCTTTAATCAACAAAAGCTATGATTGTAAATATTTCGACATGATACTTTAGTCGGTAATAATGTTTTCACCTGAAATGCATAGGTTGAAAAGATCTTTAATCAACAAAAGCTATGATTGTAAATATTTCGACATGATACTTTAGTCGGTAATAATGTTTTCACCTGAAATGCATAGGTTGAAAAGATCTTTAATCAACAAAAGCTATGATTGTAAATATTTCGACATGATACTTTAGTCGGTAATAATGTTTTCACCTGAAATGCATAGGTTGAAAAGATCTTTAATCAACAAAAGCTATGATTGTAAATATTTCGACATGATACTTTAGTCGGTAATAATGTTTTCACCTGAAATGCATAGGTTGAAAAGATCTTTAATCAACAAAAGCTATGATTGTAAATATTTCGACATGATACTCTAGTCGGTAATAATGTTTTCACCTGAAATGCATAGGTTGAAAAGATCTTTAATCAACAAAAGCTATGATTGTAAATATTTCGACATGATACTTTAGTCGGTAATAATGTTTTCACCTGAAATGCATAGGTTGAAAAGATCTTTAATCAACAAAAGCTATGATTGTAAATATTTCGACATGATACTTTAGTCGGTAATAATGTTTTCACCTGAAATGCATAGGTTGAAAAGATCTTTAATCAACAAAAGCTATGATTGTAAATATTTCGACATGATACTTTAGTCGGTAATAATGTTTTCACCTGAAATGCATAGGTTGAAAAGATCTTTAATCAACAAAAGCTATGATTGTAAATATTTCGACATGATACTTTAGTCGGTAATAATGTTTTCACCTGAAATGCATAGGTTGAAAAGATCTTTAATCAACAAAAGCTATGATTGTAAATATTTCGACATGATACTCTAGTCGGTAATAATGTTTTCACCTGAAATGCATAGGTTGAAAAGATCTTTAATCAACAAAAGCTATGATTGTAAATATTTCGACATGATACTTTAGTCGGTAATAATGTTTTCACCTGAAATGCATAGGTTGAAAAGATCTTTAATCAACAAAAGCTATGATTGTAAATATTTCGACATGATACTCTAGTCGGTAATAATGTTTTCACCTGAAATGCATAGGTTGAAAAGATCTTTAATCAACAAAAGCTATGATTGTAAATATTTCGACATGATACTTTAGTCGGTAATAATGTTTTCACCTGAAATGCATAGGTTGAAAAGATCTTTAATCAACAAAAGCTATGATTGTAAATATTTCGACATGATACTTTAGTCGGTAATAATGTTTTCACCTGAAATGCATAGGTTGAAAAGATCTTTAATCAACAAAAGCTATGATTGTAAATATTTCGACATGATACTCTAGTCGGTAATAATGTTTTCACCTGAAATGCATAGGTTGAAAAGATCTTTAATCAACAAAAGCTATGATTGTAAATATTTCGACATGATACTTTAGTCGGTAATAATGTTTTCTCACCTGAAATGCATAGGTTGAAAAGATCTTTAATCAACAAAAGCTATGATTGTAAATATTTCGACATGATACTTTAGTCGGTAATAATGTTTTCACCTGAAATGCATAGGTTGAAAAGATCTTTAATCAACAAAAGCTATGATTGTAAATATTTCGACATGATACTTTAGTCGGTAATAATGTTTTCACCTGAAATGCATAGGTTGAAAAGATCTTTAATCAACAAAAGCTATGATTGTAAATATTTCGACATGATACTTTAGTCGGTAATAATGTTTTCACCTGAAATGCATAGGTTGAAAAGATCTTTAATCAACAAAAGCTATGATTGTAAATATTTCGACATGATACTCTAGTCGGTAATAATGTTTTCACCTGAAATGCATAGGTTGAAAAGATCTTTAATCAACAAAAGCTATGATTGTAAATATTTCGACATGATACTTTAGTCGGTAATAATGTTTTCACCTGAAATGCATAGGTTGAAAAGATCTTTAATCAACAAAAGCTATGATTGTAAATATTTCGACATGATACTTTAGTCGGTAATAATGTTTTCACCTGAAATGCATAGGTTGAAAAGATCTTTAATCAACAAAAGCTATGATTGTAAATATTTCGACATGATACTTTAGTCGGTAATAATGTTTTCACCTGAAATGCATAGGTTGAAAAGATCTTTAATCAACAAAAGCTATGATTGTAAATATTTCGACATGATACTTAGTCGGTAATAATGTTTTCACCTGAAATGCATAGGTTGAAAAGATCTTTAATCAACAAAAGCTATGATTGTAAATATTTCGACATGATACTTTAGTCGGTAATAATGTTTTCACCTGAAATGCATAGGTTGAAAAGATCTTTAATCAACAAAAGCTATGATTGTAAATATTTCGACATGATACTCTAGTCGGTAATAATGTTTTCACCTGAAATGCATAGGTTGAAAAGATCTTTAATCAACAAAAGCTATGATTGTAAATATTTCGACATGATACTCTAGTCGGTAATAATGTTTTCACCTGAAATGCATAGGTTGAAAAGATCTTTAATCAACAAAAGCTATGATTGTAAATATTTCGACATGATACTCTAGTCGGTAATAATGTTTTCACCTGAAATGCATAGGTTGAAAAGATCTTTAATCAACAAAAGCTATGATTGTAAATATTTCGACATGATACTTTAGTCGGTAATAATGTTTTCACCTGAAATGCATAGGTTGAAAAGATCTTTAATCAACAAAAGCTATGATTGTAAATATTTCGACATGATACTTTAGTCGGTAATAATGTTTTCACCTGAAATGCATAGGTTGAAAAGATCTTTAATCAACAAAAGCTATGATTGTAAATATTTCGACATGATACTCTAGTCGGTAATAATGTTTTCACCTGAAATGCATAGGTTGAAAAGATCTTTAATCAACAAAAGCTATGATTGTAAATATTTCGACATGATACTTTAGTCGGTAATAATGTTTTCACCTGAAATGCATAGGTTGAAAAGATCTTTAATCAACAAAAGCTATGATTGTAAATATTTCGACATGATACTTTAGTCGGTAATAATGTTTTCACCTGAAATGCATAGGTTGAAAAGATCTTTAATCAACAAAAGCTATGATTGTAAATATTTCGACATGATACTTTAGTCGGTAATAATGTTTTCACCTGAAATGCATAGGTTGAAAAGATCTTTAATCAACAAAAGCTATGATTGTAAATATTTCGACATGATACTTTAGTCGGTAATAATGTTTTCACCTGAAATGCATAGGTTGAAAAGATCTTTAATCAACAAAAGCTATGATTGTAAATATTTCGACATGATACTTTAGTCGGTAATAATGTTTTCCACCTGAAATGCATAGGTTGAAAAGATCTTTAATCAACAAAAGCTATGATTGTAAATATTTCGACATGATACTCTAGTCGGTAATAATGTTTTCACCTGAAATGCATAGGTTGAAAAGATCTTTAATCAACAAAAGCTATGATTGTAAATATTTCGACATGATACTTTAGTCGGTAATAATGTTTTCACCTGAAATGCATAGGTTGAAAAGATCTTTAATCAACAAAAGCTATGATTGTAAATATTTCGACATGATACTTTAGTCGGTAATAATGTTTTCACCTGAAATGCATAGGTTGAAAAGATCTTTAATCAACAAAAGCTATGATTGTAAATATTTCGACATGATACTTTAGTCGGTAATAATGTTTTCACCTGAAATGCATAGGTTGAAAAGATCTTTAATCAACAAAAGCTATGATTGTAAATATTTCGACATGATACTCTAGTCGGTAATAATGTTTTCACCTGAAATGCATAGGTTGAAAAGATCTTTAATCAACAAAAGCTATGATTGTAAATATTTCGACATGATACTCTAGTCGGTAATAATGTTTTCACCTGAAATGCATAGGTTGAAAAGATCTTTAATCAACAAAAGCTATGATTGTAAATATTTCGACATGATACTTTAGTCGGTAATAATGTTTTCACCTGAAATGCATAGGTTGAAAAGATCTTTAATCAACAAAAGCTATGATTGTAAATATTTCGACATGATACTCTAGTCGGTAATAATGTTTTCACCTGAAATGCATAGGTTGAAAAGATCTTTAATCAACAAAAGCTATGATTGTAAATATTTCGACATGATACTCTAGTCGGTAATAATGTTTTCCACCTGAAATGCATAGGTTGAAAAGATCTTTAATCAACAAAAGCTATGATTGTAAATATTTCGACATGATACTCTAGTCGGTAATAATGTTTTCACCTGAAATGCATAGGTTGAAAAGATCTTTAATCAACAAAAGCTATGATTGTAAATATTTCGACATGATACTCTAGTCGGTAATAATGTTTTCACCTGAAATGCATAGGTTGAAAAGATCTTTAATCAACAAAAGCTATGATTGTAAATATTTCGACATGATACTTTAGTCGGTAATAATGTTTTCACCTGAAATGCATAGGTTGAAAAGATCTTTAATCAACAAAAGCTATGATTGTAAATATTTCGACATGATACTCTAGTCGGTAATAATGTTTTCACCTGAAATGCATAGGTTGAAAAGATCTTTAATCAACAAAAGCTATGATTGTAAATATTTCGACATGATACTCTAGTCGGTAATAATGTTTTCACCTGAAATGCATAGGTTGAAAAGATCTTTAATCAACAAAAGCTATGATTGTAAATATTTCGACATGATACTTTAGTCGGTAATAATGTTTTCACCTGAAATGCATAGGTTGAAAAGATCTTTAATCAACAAAAGCTATGATTGTAAATATTTCGACATGATACTCTAGTCGGTAATAATGTTTTCACCTGAAATGCATAGGTTGAAAAGATCTTTAATCAACAAAAGCTATGATTGTAAATATTTCGACATGATACTCTAGTCGGTAATAATGTTTTCACCTGAAATGCATAGGTTGAAAAGATCTTTAATCAACAAAAGCTATGATTGTAAATATTTCGACATGATACTTTAGTCGGTAATAATGTTTTCCACCTGAAATGCATAGGTTGAAAAGATCTTTAATCAACAAAAGCTATGATTGTAAATATTTCGACATGATACTCTAGTCGGTAATAATGTTTTCACCTGAAATGCATAGGTTGAAAAGATCTTTAATCAACAAAAGCTATGATTGTAAATATTTCGACATGATACTCTAGTCGGTAATAATGTTTTCACCTGAAATGCATAGGTTGAAAAGATCTTTAATCAACAAAAGCTATGATTGTAAATATTTCGACATGATACTCTAGTCGGTAATAATGTTTTCACCTGAAATGCATAGGTTGAAAAGATCTTTAATCAACAAAAGCTATGATTGTAAATATTTCGACATGATACTCTAGTCGGTAATAATGTTTTCACCTGAAATGCATAGGTTGAAAAGATCTTTAATCAACAAAAGCTATGATTGTAAATATTTCGACATGATACTTTAGTCGGTAATAATGTTTTCACCTGAAATGCATAGGTTGAAAAGATCTTTAATCAACAAAAGCTATGATTGTAAATATTTCGACATGATACTTTAGTCGGTAATAATGTTTTCACCTGAAATGCATAGGTTGAAAAGATCTTTAATCAACAAAAGCTATGATTGTAAATATTTCGACATGATACTTTAGTCGGTAATAATGTTTTCACCTGAAATGCATAGGTTGAAAAGATCTTTAATCAACAAAAGCTATGATTGTAAATATTTCGACATGATACTCTAGTCGGTAATAATGTTTTCACCTGAAATGCATAGGTTGAAAAGATCTTTAATCAACAAAAGCTATGATTGTAAATATTTCGACATGATACTCTAGTCGGTAATAATGTTTTCACCTGAAATGCATAGGTTGAAAAGATCTTTAATCAACAAAAGCTATGATTGTAAATATTTCGACATGATACTCTAGTCGGTAATAATGTTTTCACCTGAAATGCATAGGTTGAAAAGATCTTTAATCAACAAAAGCTATGATTGTAAATATTTCGACATGATACTCTAGTCGGTAATAATGTTTTCACCTGAAATGCATAGGTTGAAAAGATCTTTAATCAACAAAAGCTATGATTGTAAATATTTCGACATGATACTCTAGTCGGTAATAATGTTTTCACCTGAAATGCATAGGTTGAAAAGATCTTTAATCAACAAAAGCTATGATTGTAAATATTTCGACATGATACTTTAGTCGGTAATAATGTTTTCACCTGAAATGCATAGGTTGAAAAGATCTTTAATCAACAAAAGCTATGATTGTAAATATTTCGACATGATACTTTAGTCGGTAATAATGTTTTCACCTGAAATGCATAGGTTGAAAAGATCTTTAATCAACAAAAGCTATGATTGTAAATATTTCGACATGATACTCTAGTCGGTAATAATGTTTTCACCTGAAATGCATAGGTTGAAAAGATCTTTAATCAACAAAAGCTATGATTGTAAATATTTCGACATGATACTTTAGTCGGTAATAATGTTTTCACCTGAAATGCATAGGTTGAAAAGATCTTTAATCAACAAAAGCTATGATTGTAAATATTTCGACATGATACTTTAGTCGGTAATAATGTTTTCACTGAAATGCATAGGTTGAAAAGATCTTTAATCAACAAAAGCTATGATTGTAAATATTTCGACATGATACTCTAGTCGGTAATAATGTTTTCACCTGAAATGCATAGGTTGAAAAGATCTTTAATCAACAAAAGCTATGATTGTAAATATTTCGACATGATACTCTAGTCGGTAATAATGTTTTCACCTGAAATGCATAGGTTGAAAAGATCTTTAATCAACAAAAGCTATGATTGTAAATATTTCGACATGATACTTTAGTCGGTAATAATGTTTTCACCTGAAATGCATAGGTTGAAAAGATCTTTAATCAACAAAAGCTATGATTGTAAATATTTCGACATGATACTCTAGTCGGTAATAATGTTTTCACCTGAAATGCATAGGTTGAAAAGATCTTTAATCAACAAAAGCTATGATTGTAAATATTTCGACATGATACTCTAGTCGGTAATAATGTTTTCACCTGAAATGCATAGGTTGAAAAGATCTTTAATCAACAAAAGCTATGATTGTAAATATTTCGACATGATACTTTAGTCGGTAATAATGTTTTCACCTGAAATGCATAGGTTGAAAAGATCTTTAATCAACAAAAGCTATGATTGTAAATATTTCGACATGATACTCTAGTCGGTAATAATGTTTTCACCTGAAATGCATAGGTTGAAAAGATCTTTAATCAACAAAAGCTATGATTGTAAATATTTCGACATGATACTCTAGTCGGTAATAATGTTTTCACCTGAAATGCATAGGTTGAAAAGATCTTTAATCAACAAAAGCTATGATTGTAAATATTTCGACATGATACTCTAGTCGGTAATAATGTTTTCACCTGAAATGCATAGGTTGAAAAGATCTTTAATCAACAAAAGCTATGATTGTAAATATTTCGACATGATACTCTAGTCGGTAATAATGTTTTCACCTGAAATGCATAGGTTGAAAAGATCTTTAATCAACAAAAGCTATGATTGTAAATATTTCGACATGATACTTTAGTCGGTAATAATGTTTTCACCTGAAATGCATAGGTTGAAAAGATCTTTAATCAACAAAAGCTATGATTGTAAATATTTCGACATGATACTTTAGTCGGTAATAATGTTTTCACCTGAAATGCATAGGTTGAAAAGATCTTTAATCAACAAAAGCTATGATTGTAAATATTTCGACATGATACTCTAGTCGGTAATAATGTTTTCACCTGAAATGCATAGGTTGAAAAGATCTTTAATCAACAAAAGCTATGATTGTAAATATTTCGACATGATACTCTAGTCGGTAATAATGTTTTCACCTGAAATGCATAGGTTGAAAAGATCTTTAATCAACAAAAGCTATGATTGTAAATATTTCGACATGATACTCTAGTCGGTAATAATGTTTTCACCTGAAATGCATAGGTTGAAAAGATCTTTAATCAACAAAAGCTATGATTGTAAATATTTCGACATGATACTCTAGTCGGTAATAATGTTTTCACCTGAAATGCATAGGTTGAAAAGATCTTTAATCAACAAAAGCTATGATTGTAAATATTTCGACATGATACTCTAGTCGGTAATAATGTTTTCACCTGAAATGCATAGGTTGAAAAGATCTTTAATCAACAAAAGCTATGATTGTAAATATTTCGACATGATACTCTAGTCGGTAATAATGTTTTCACCTGAAATGCATAGGTTGAAAAGATCTTTAATCAACAAAAGCTATGATTGTAAATATTTCGACATGATACTTTAGTCGGTAATAATGTTTTCACCTGAAATGCATAGGTTGAAAAGATCTTTAATCAACAAAAGCTATGATTGTAAATATTTCGACATGATACTTTAGTCGGTAATAATGTTTTCAACTGAAATGCATAGGTTTAAAAGATCTTTAATCAACAAAAGCTATGATTGTAAATATTTCGACATGATACTCTAGTCGGTAATAATGTTTTCACCTGAAATGCATAGGTTGAAAAGATCTTTAATCAACAAAAGCTATGATTGTAAATATTTCGACATGATACTTTAGTCGGTAATAATGTTTTCACCTGAAATGCATAGGTTGAAAAGATCTTTAATCAACAAAAGCTATGATTGTAAATATTTCGACATGATACTTTAGTCGGTAATAATGTTTTCACCTGAAATGCATAGGTTGAAAAGATCTTTAATCAACAAAAGCTATGATTGTAAATATTTCGACATGATACTCTAGTCGGTAATAATGTTTTCACCTGAAATGCATAGGTTGAAAAGATCTTTAATCAACAAAAGCTATGATTGTAAATATTTCGACATGATACTCTAGTCGGTAATAATGTTTTCACCTGAAATGCATAGGTTGAAAAGATCTTTAATCAACAAAAGCTATGATTGTAAATATTTCGACATGATACTTTAGTCGGTAATAATGTTTTCACCTGAAATGCATAGGTTGAAAAGATCTTTAATCAACAAAAGCTATGATTGTAAATATTTCGACATGATACTCTAGTCGGTAATAATGTTTTCACCTGAAATGCATAGGTTGAAAAGATCTTTAATCAACAAAAGCTATGATTGTAAATATTTCGACATGATACTCTAGTCGGTAATAATGTTTTCACCTGAAATGCATAGGTTGAAAAGATCTTTAATCAACAAAAGCTATGATTGTAAATATTTCGACATGATACTCTAGTCGGTAATAATGTTTTCACCTGAAATGCATAGGTTGAAAAGATCTTTAATCAACAAAAGCTATGATTGTAAATATTTCGACATGATACTCTAGTCGGTAATAATGTTTTCACCTGAAATGCATAGGTTGAAAAGATCTTTAATCAACAAAAGCTATGATTGTAAATATTTCGACATGATACTCTAGTCGGTAATAATGTTTTCACCTGAAATGCATAGGTTGAAAAGATCTTTAATCAACAAAAGCTATGATTGTAAATATTTCGACATGATACTTTAGTCGGTAATAATGTTTTCACCTGAAATGCATAGGTTGAAAAGATCTTTAATCAACAAAAGCTATGATTGTAAATATTTCGACATGATACTTAGTCGGTAATAATGTTTTCACCTGAAATGCATAGGTTGAAAAGATCTTTAATCAACAAAAGCTATGATTGTAAATATTTCGACATGATACTTTAGTCGGTAATAATGTTTTCACCTGAAATGCATAGGTTGAAAAGATCTTTAATCAACAAAAGCTATGATTGTAAATATTTCGACATGATACTCTAGTCGGTAATAATGTTTTCACCTGAAATGCATAGGTTGAAAAGATCTTTAATCAACAAAAGCTATGATTGTAAATATTTCGACATGATACTCTAGTCGGTAATAATGTTTTCACCTGAAATGCATAGGTTGAAAAGATCTTTAATCAACAAAAGCTATGATTGTAAATATTTCGACATGATACTCTAGTCGGTAATAATGTTTTCACCTGAAATGCATAGGTTGAAAAGATCTTTAATCAACAAAAGCTATGATTGTAAATATTTCGACATGATACTCTAGTCGGTAATAATGTTTTCACCTGAAATGCATAGGTTGAAAAGATCTTTAATCAACAAAAGCTATGATTGTAAATATTTCGACATGATACTCTAGTCGGTAATAATGTTTTCACCTGAAATGCATAGGTTGAAAAGATCTTTAATCAACAAAAGCTATGATTGTAAATATTTCGACATGATACTCTAGTCGGTAATAATGTTTTCACCTGAAATGCATAGGTTGAAAAGATCTTTAATCAACAAAAGCTATGATTGTAAATATTTCGACATGATACTCTAGTCGGTAATAATGTTTTCACCTGAAATGCATAGGTTGAAAAGATCTTTAATCAACAAAAGCTATGATTGTAAATATTTCGACATGATACTTTAGTCGGTAATAATGTTTTCACCTGAAATGCATAGGTTGAAAAGATCTTTAATCAACAAAAGCTATGATTGTAAATATTTCGACATGATACTTTAGTCGGTAATAATGTTTTCACCTGAAATGCATAGGTTGAAAAGATCTTTAATCAACAAAAGCTATGATTGTAAATATTTCGACATGATACTCTAGTCGGTAATAATGTTTTCACCTGAAATGCATAGGTTGAAAAGATCTTTAATCAACAAAAGCTATGATTGTAAATATTTCGACATGATACTCTAGTCGGTAATAATGTTTTCACCTGAAATGCATAGGTTGAAAAGATCTTTAATCAACAAAAGCTATGATTGTAAATATTTCGACATGATACTTTAGTCGGTAATAATGTTTTCACCTGAAATGCATAGGTTGAAAAGATCTTTAATCAACAAAAGCTATGATTGTAAATATTTCGACATGATACTCTAGTCGGTAATAATGTTTTCACCTGAAATGCATAGGTTGAAAAGATCTTTAATCAACAAAAGCTATGATTGTAAATATTTCGACATGATACTCTAGTCGGTAATAATGTTTTCACCTGAAATGCATAGGTTGAAAAGATCTTTAATCAACAAAAGCTATGATTGTAAATATTTCGACATGATACTTTAGTCGGTAATAATGTTTTCACCTGAAATGCATAGGTTGAAAAGATCTTTAATCAACAAAAGCTATGATTGTAAATATTTCGACATGATACTCTAGTCGGTAATAATGTTTTCACCTGAAATGCATAGGTTGAAAAGATCTTTAATCAACAAAAGCTATGATTGTAAATATTTCGACATGATACTCTAGTCGGTAATAATGTTTTCACCTGAAATGCATAGGTTGAAAAGATCTTTAATCAACAAAAGCTATGATTGTAAATATTTCGACATGATACTCTAGTCGGTAATAATGTTTTCACCTGAAATGCATAGGTTGAAAAGATCTTTAATCAACAAAAGCTATGATTGTAAATATTTCGACATGATACTCTAGTCGGTAATAATGTTTTCACCTGAAATGCATAGGTTGAAAAGATCTTTAATCAACAAAAGCTATGATTGTAAATATTTCGACATGATACTTTAGTCGGTAATAATGTTTTCACCTGAAATGCATAGGTTGAAAAGATCTTTAATCAACAAAAGCTATGATTGTAAATATTTCGACATGATACTTTAGTCGGTAATAATGTTTTCACCTGAAATGCATAGGTTGAAAAGATCTTTAATCAACAAAAGCTATGATTGTAAATATTTCGACATGATACTTTAGTCGGTAATAATGTTTTCACCTGAAATGCATAGGTTGAAAAGATCTTTAATCAACAAAAGCTATGATTGTAAATATTTCGACATGATACTCTAGTCGGTAATAATGTTTTCACCTGAAATGCATAGGTTGAAAAGATCTTTAATCAACAAAAGCTATGATTGTAAATATTTCGACATGATACTCTAGTCGGTAATAATGTTTTCACCTGAAATGCATAGGTTGAAAAGATCTTTAATCAACAAAAGCTATGATTGTAAATATTTCGACATGATACTCTAGTCGGTAATAATGTTTTCACCTGAAATGCATAGGTTGAAAAGATCTTTAATCAACAAAAGCTATGATTGTAAATATTTCGACATGATACTCTAGTCGGTAATAATGTTTTCACCTGAAATGCATAGGTTGAAAAGATCTTTAATCAACAAAAGCTATGATTGTAAATATTTCGACATGATACTCTAGTCGGTAATAATGTTTTCACCTGAAATGCATAGGTTGAAAAGATCTTTAATCAACAAAAGCTATGATTGTAAATATTTCGACATGATACTTTAGTCGGTAATAATGTTTTCACCTGAAATGCATAGGTTGAAAAGATCTTTAATCAACAAAAGCTATGATTGTAAATATTTCGACATGATACTTTAGTCGGTAATAATGTTTTCACCTGAAATGCATAGGTTGAAAAGATCTTTAATCAACAAAAGCTATGATTGTAAATATTTCGACATGATACTTTAGTCGGTAATAATGTTTTCACCTGAAATGCATAGGTTGAAAAGATCTTTAATCAACAAAAGCTATGATTGTAAATATTTCGACATGATACTTTAGTCGGTAATAATGTTTTCACCTGAAATGCATAGGTTGAAAAGATCTTTAATCAACAAAAGCTATGATTGTAAATATTTCGACATGATACTTTAGTCGGTAATAATGTTTTCACCTGAAATGCATAGGTTGAAAAGATCTTTAATCAACAAAAGCTATGATTGTAAATATTTCGACATGATACTTTAGTCGGTAATAATGTTTTCACCTGAAATGCATAGGTTGAAAAGATCTTTAATCAACAAAAGCTATGATTGTAAATATTTCGACATGATACTCTAGTCGGTAATAATGTTTTCACCTGAAATGCATAGGTTGAAAAGATCTTTAATCAACAAAAGCTATGATTGTAAATATTTCGACATGATACTTTAGTCGGTAATAATGTTTTCACCTGAAATGCATAGGTTGAAAAGATCTTTAATCAACAAAAGCTATGATTGTAAATATTTCGACATGATACTTAGTCGGTAATAATGTTTTCACCTGAAATGCATAGGTTGAAAAGATCTTTAATCAACAAAAGCTATGATTGTAAATATTTCGACATGATACTTTAGTCGGTAATAATGTTTTCACCTGAAATGCATAGGTTGAAAAGATCTTTAATCAACAAAAGCTATGATTGTAAATATTTCGACATGATACTTTAGTCGGTAATAATGTTTTCACCTGAAATGCATAGGTTGAAAAGATCTTTAATCAACAAAAGCTATGATTGTAAATATTTCGACATGATACTTTAGTCGGTAATAATGTTTTCACCTGAAATGCATAGGTTGAAAAGATCTTTAATCAACAAAAGCTATGATTGTAAATATTTCGACATGATACTTTAGTCGGTAATAATGTTTTCACCTGAAATGCATAGGTTGAAAAGATCTTTAATCAACAAAAGCTATGATTGTAAATATTTCGACATGATACTTTAGTCGGTAATAATGTTTTCACCTGAAATGCATAGGTTGAAAAGATCTTTAATCAACAAAAGCTATGATTGTAAATATTTCGACATGATACTTTAGTCGGTAATAATGTTTTCACCTGAAATGCATAGGTTGAAAAGATCTTTAATCAACAAAAGCTATGATTGTAAATATTTCGACATGATACTTCTAGTCGGTAATAATGTTTTCACCTGAAATGCATAGGTTGAAAAGATCTTTAATCAACAAAAGCTATGATTGTAAATATTTCGACATGATACTCTAGTCGGTAATAATGTTTTCACCTGAAATGCATAGGTTGAAAAGATCTTTAATCAACAAAAGCTATGATTGTAAATATTTCGACATGATACTCTAGTCGGTAATAATGTTTTCACCTGAAATGCATAGGTTGAAAAGATCTTTAATCAACAAAAGCTATGATTGTAAATATTTCGACATGATACTTTAGTCGGTAATAATGTTTTCACCTGAAATGCATAGGTTGAAAAGATCTTTAATCAACAAAAGCTATGATTGTAAATATTTCGACATGATACTTTAGTCGGTAATAATGTTTTCACCTGAAATGCATAGGTTGAAAAGATCTTTAATCAACAAAAGCTATGATTGTAAATATTTCGACATGATACTTTAGTCGGTAATAATGTTTTCACCTGAAATGCATAGGTTGAAAAGATCTTTAATCAACAAAAGCTATGATTGTAAATATTTCGACATGATACTTTAGTCGGTAATAATGTTTTCACCTGAAATGCATAGGTTGAAAAGATCTTTAATCAACAAAAGCTATGATTGTAAATATTTCGACATGATACTTTAGTCGGTAATAATGTTTTCACCTGAAATGCATAGGTTGAAAAGATCTTTAATCAACAAAAGCTATGATTGTAAATATTTCGACATGATACTCTAGTCGGTAATAATGTTTTCACCTGAAATGCATAGGTTGAAAAGATCTTTAATCAACAAAAGCTATGATTGTAAATATTTCGACATGATACTTTAGTCGGTAATAATGTTTTCACCTGAAATGCATAGGTTGAAAAGATCTTTAATCAACAAAAGCTATGATTGTAAATATTTCGACATGATACTTTAGTCGGTAATAATGTTTTCACCTGAAATGCATAGGTTGAAAAGATCTTTAATCAACAAAAGCTATGATTGTAAATATTTCGACATGATACTTTAGTCGGTAATAATGTTTTCACCTGAAATGCATAGGTTGAAAAGATCTTTAATCAACAAAAGCTATGATTGTAAATATTTCGACATGATACTCTAGTCGGTAATAATGTTTTCACCTGAAATGCATAGGTTGAAAAGATCTTTAATCAACAAAAGCTATGATTGTAAATATTTCGACATGATACTCTAGTCGGTAATAATGTTTTCACCTGAAATGCATAGGTTGAAAAGATCTTTAATCAACAAAAGCTATGATTGTAAATATTTCGACATGATACTCTAGTCGGTAATAATGTTTTCACCTGAAATGCATAGGTTGAAAAGATCTTTAATCAACAAAAGCTATGATTGTAAATATTTCGACATGATACTTTAGTCGGTAATAATGTTTTCACCTGAAATGCATAGGTTGAAAAGATCTTTAATCAACAAAAGCTATGATTGTAAATATTTCGACATGATACTTTAGTCGGTAATAATGTTTTCACCTGAAATGCATAGGTTGAAAAGATCTTTAATCAACAAAAGCTATGATTGTAAATATTTCGACATGATACTCTAGTCGGTAATAATGTTTTCACCTGAAATGCATAGGTTGAAAAGATCTTTAATCAACAAAAGCTATGATTGTAAATATTTCGACATGATACTTTAGTCGGTAATAATGTTTTCACCTGAAATGCATAGGTTGAAAAGATCTTTAATCAACAAAAGCTATGATTGTAAATATTTCGACATGATACTTTAGTCGGTAATAATGTTTTGACCTGAAATGCATAGGTTGAAAAGATCTTTAATCAACAAAAGCTATGATTGTAAATATTTCGACATGATACTTTAGTCGGTAATAATGTTTTCACCTGAAATGCATAGGTTGAAAAGATCTTTAATACAACAAAAGCTATGATTGTAAATATTTCGACATGATACTTTAGTCGGTAATAATGTTTTCACCTGAAATGCATAGGTTGAAAAGATCTTTAATCAACAAAAGCTATGATTGTAAATATTTCGACATGATACTTTAGTCGGTAATAATGTTTTCACCTGAAATGCATAGGTTGAAAAGATCTTTAATCAACAAAAGCTATGATTGTAAATATTTCGACATGATACTTTAGTCGGTAATAATGTTTTCACCTGAAATGCATAGGTTGAAAAGATCTTTAATCAACAAAAGCTATGATTGTAAATATTTCGACATGATACTCTAGTCGGTAATAATGTTTTCACCTGAAATGCATAGGTTGAAAAGATCTTTAATCAACAAAAGCTATGATTGTAAATATTTCGACATGATACTTTAGTCGGTAATAATGTTTTCACCTGAAATGCATAGGTTGAAAAGATCTTTAATCAACAAAAGCTATGATTGTAAATATTTCGACATGATACTTTAGTCGGTAATAATGTTTTCACCTGAAATGCATAGGTTGAAAAGATCTTTAATCAACAAAAGCTATGATTGTAAATATTTCGACATGATACTGTAGTCGGTAATAATGTTTTCACCTGAAATGCATAGGTTGAAAAGATCTTTAATCAACAAAAGCTATGATTGTAAATATTTCGACATGATACTCTAGTCGGTAATAATGTTTTCACCTGAAATGCATAGGTTGAAAAGATCTTTAATCAACAAAAGCTATGATTGTAAATATTTCGACATGATACTTTAGTCGGTAATAATGTTTTCACCTGAAATGCATAGGTTGAAAAGATCTTTAATCAACAAAAGCTATGATTGTAAATATTTCGACATGATACTTTAGTCGGTAATAATGTTTTCACCTGAAATGCATAGGTTGAAAAGATCTTTAATCAACAAAAGCTATGATTGTAAATATTTCGACATGATACTTTAGTCGGTAATAATGTTTTCACCTGAAATGCATAGGTTGAAAAGATCTTTAATCAACAAAAGCTATGATTGTAAATATTTCGACATGATACTTTAGTCGGTAATAATGTTTTCACCTGAAATGCATAGGTTGAAAAGATCTTTAATCAACAAAAGCTATGATTGTAAATATTTCGACATGATACTCTAGTCGGTAATAATGTTTTCACCTGAAATGCATAGGTTGAAAAGATCTTTAATCAACAAAAGCTATGATTGTAAATATTTCGACATGATACTCTAGTCGGTAATAATGTTTTCACATGAAATGCATAGGTTGAAAAGATCTTTAATCAACAAAAGCTATGATTGTAAATATTTCGACATGATACTCTAGTCGGTAATAATGTTTTCACCTGAAATGCATAGGTTGAAAAGATCTTTAATCAACAAAAGCTATGATTGTAAATATTTCGACATGATACTTTAGTCGGTAATAATGTTTTCACCTGAAATGCATAGGTTGAAAAGATCTTTAATCAACAAAAGCTATGATTGTAAATATTTCGACATGATACTTTAGTCGGTAATAATGTTTTCACCTGAAATGCATAGGTTGAAAAGATCTTTAATCAACAAAAGCTATGATTGTAAATATTTCGACATGATACTCTAGTCGGTAATAATGTTTTCACCTGAAATGCATAGGTTGAAAAGATCTTTAATCAACAAAAGCTATGATTGTAAATATTTCGACATGATACTCTAGTCGGTAATAATGTTTTCACCTGAAATGCATAGGTTGAAAAGATCTTTAATCAACAAAAGCTATGATTGTAAATATTTCGACATGATACTCTAGTCGGTAATAATGTTTTCACCTGAAATGCATAGGTTGAAAAGATCTTTAATCAACAAAAGCTATGATTGTAAATATTTCGACATTATACTCTAGTCGGTAATAATGTTTTCACCTGAAATGCATAGGTTGAAAAGATCTTTAATCAACAAAAGCTATGATTGTAAATATTTCGACATGATACTCTAGTCGGTAATAATGTTTTCACATGAAATGCATAGGTTGAAAAGATCTTTAATCAACAAAAGCTATGATTGTAAATATTTCGACATAATACTTTAGTCGGTAATAATGTTTTCACCTGAAATGCATAGGTTGAAAAGATCTTTAATCAACAAAAGCTATGATTGTAAATATTTCGACATGATACTTTAGTCGGTAATAATGTTTTCACCTGAAATGCATAGGTTGAAAAGATCTTTAATCAACAAAAGCTATGATTGTAAATATTTCGACATGATACTTTAGTCGGTAATAATGTTTTCACCTGAAATGCATAGGTTGAAAAGATCTTTAATCAACAAAAGCTATGATTGTAAATATTTCGACATGATACTCTAGTCGGTAATAATGTTTTCACCTGAAATGCATAGGTTGAAAAGATCTTTAATCAACAAAAGCTATGATTGTAAATATTTCGACATGATACTTTAGTCGGTAATAATGTTTTCACCTGAAATGCATAGGTTGAAAAGATCTTTAATCAACAAAAGCTATGATTGTAAATATTTCGACATGATACTTTAGTCGGTAATAATGTTTTCACCTGAAATGCATAGGTTGAAAAGATCTTTAATCAACAAAAGCTATGATTGTAAATATTTCGACATGATACTCTAGTCGGTAATAATGTTTTCACCTGAAATGCATAGGTTGAAAAGATCTTTAATCAACAAAAGCTATGATTGTAAATATTTCGACATGATACTCTAGTCGGTAATAATGTTTTCACCTGAAATGCATAGGTTGAAAAGATCTTTAATCAACAAAAGCTATGATTGTAAATATTTCGACATGATACTTTAGTCGGTAATAATGTTTTCACCTGAAATGCATAGGTTGAAAAGATCTTTAATCAACAAAAGCTATGATTGTAAATATTTCGACATGATACTTTAGTCGGTAATAATGTTTTCACCTGAAATGCATAGGTTGAAAAGATCTTTAATCAACAAAAGCTATGATTGTAAATATTTCGACATGATACTTTAGTCGGTAATAATGTTTTCACCTGAAATGCATAGGTTGAAAAGATCTTTAATCAACAAAAGCTATGATTGTAAATATTTCGACATGATACTTTAGTCGGTAATAATGTTTTCACCTGAAATGCATAGGTTGAAAAGATCTTTAATCAACAAAAGCTATGATTGTAAATATTTCGACATGATACTTTAGTCGGTAATAATGTTTTCACCTGAAATGCATAGGTTGAAAAGATCTTTAATCAACAAAAGCTATGATTGTAAATATTTCGACATGATACTTTAGTCGGTAATAATGTTTTCACCTGAAATGCATAGGTTGAAAAGATCTTTAATCAACAAAAGCTATGATTGTAAATATTTCGACATGATACTTTAGTCGGTAATAATGTTTTCACCTGAAATGCATAGGTTGAAAAGATCTTTAATCAACAAAAGCTATGATTGTAAATATTTCGACATGATACTTTAGTCGGTAATAATGTTTTCACCTGAAATGCATAGGTTGAAAAGATCTTTAATCAACAAAAGCTATGATTGTAAATATTTCGACATGATACTTTAGTCGGTAATAATGTTTTCACCTGAAATGCATAGGTTGAAAAGATCTTTAATCAACAAAAGCTATGATTGTAAATATTTCGACATGATACTCTAGTCGGTAATAATGTTTTCACCTGAAATGCATAGGTTGAAAAGATCTTTAATCAACAAAAGCTATGATTGTAAATATTTCGACATGATACTTTAGTCGGTAATAATGTTTTCACCTGAAATGCATAGGTTGAAAAGATCTTTAATCAACAAAAGCTATGATTGTAAATATTTCGACATGATACTTTAGTCGGTAATAATGTTTTCAACTGAAATGCATAGGTTGAAAAGATCTTTAATCAACAAAAGCTATGATTGTAAATATTTCGACATGATACTCTAGTCGGTAATAATGTTTTCACCTGAAATGCATAGGTTGAAAAGATCTTTAATCAACAAAAGCTATGATTGTAAATATTTCGACATGATACTCTAGTCGGTAATAATGTTTTCACCTGAAATGCATAGGTTGAAAAGATCTTTAATCAACAAAAGCTATGATTGTAAATATTTCGACATGATACTTTAGTCGGTAATAATGTTTTCACCTGAAATGCATAGGTTGAAAAGATCTTTAATCAACAAAAGCTATGATTGTAAATATTTCGACATGATACTCTAGTCGGTAATAATGTTTTCACCTGAAATGCATAGGTTGAAAAGATCTTTAATCAACAAAAGCTATGATTGTAAATATTTCGACATGATACTTTAGTCGGTAATAATGTTTTCACCTGAAATGCATAGGTTGAAAAGATCTTTAATCAACAAAAGCTATGATTGTAAATATTTCGACATGATACTTTAGTCGGTAATAATGTTTTCACCTGAAATGCATAGGTTGAAAAGATCTTTAATCAACAAAAGCTATGATTGTAAATATTTCGACATGATACTCTAGTCGGTAATAATGTTTTCACCTGAAATGCATAGGTTGAAAAGATCTTTAATCAACAAAAGCTATGATTGTAAATATTTCGACATGATACTCTAGTCGGTAATAATGTTTTCACCTGAAATGCATAGGTTGAAAAGATCTTTAATCAACAAAAGCTATGATTGTTAATATTTCGACATGATACTCTAGTCGGTAATAATGTTTTCACCTGAAATGCATAGGTTGAAAAGATCTTTAATCAACAAAAGCTATGATTGTAAATATTTCGACATGATACTTTAGTCGGTAATAATGTTTTCACCTGAAATGCATAGGTTGAAAAGATCTTTAATCAACAAAAGCTATGATTGTAAATATTTCGACATGATACTCTAGTCGGTAATAATGTTTTCACCTGAAATGCATAGGTTGAAAAGATCTTTAATCAACAAAAGCTATGATTGTAAATATGTCGACATGATACTTTAGTCGGTAATAATGTTTTCACCTGAAATGCATAGGTTGAAAAGATCTTTAATCAACAAAAGCTATGATTGTAAATATTTCGACATGATACTCTAGTCGGTAATAATGTTTTCACCTGAAATGCATAGGTTGAAAAGATCTTTAATCAACAAAAGCTATGATTGTAAATATTTCGACATGATACTCTAGTCGGTAATAATGTTTTCACCTGAAATGCATAGGTTGAAAAGATCTTTAATCAACAAAAGCTATGATTGTAAATATTTCGACATGATACTCTAGTCGGTAATAATGTTTTCACCTGAAATGCATAGGTTGAAAAGATCTTTAATCAACAAAAGCTATGATTGTAAATATTTCGACATGATACTTTAGTCGGTAATAATGTTTTCACCTGAAATGCATAGGTTGAAAAGATCTTTAATCAACAAAAGCTATGATTGTAAATATTTCGACATGATACTTTAGTCGGTAATAATGTTTTCACCTGAAATGCATAGGTTGAAAAGATCTTTAATCAACAAAAGCTATGATTGTAAATATTTCGACATGATACTTTAGTCGGTAATAATGTTTTCACCTGAAATGCATAGGTTGAAAAGATCTTTAATCAACAAAAGCTATGATTGTAAATATTTCGACATGATACTCTAGTCGGTAATAATGTTTTCACCTGAAATGCATAGGTTGAAAAGATCTTTAATCAACAAAAGCTATGATTGTAAATATTTCGACATGATACTCTAGTCGGTAATAATGTTTTCACCTGAAATGCATAGGTTGAAAAGATCTTTAATCAACAAAAGCTATGATTGTAAATATTTCGACATGATACTCTAGTCGGTAATAATGTTTTCACCTGAAATGCATAGGTTGAAAAGATCTTTAATCAACAAAAGCTATGATTGTAAATATTTCGACATGATACTCTAGTCGGTAATAATGTTTTCACCTGAAATGCATAGGTTGAAAAGATCTTTAATCAACAAAAGCTATGATTGTAAATATTTCGACATGATACTCTAGTCGGTAATAATGTTTTCACCTGAAATGCATAGGTTGAAAAGATCTTTAATCAACAAAAGCTATGATTGTAAATATTTCGACATAATACTTTAGTCGGTAATAATGTTTTCACCTGAAATGCATAGGTTGAAAAGATCTTTAATCAACAAAAGCTATGATTGTAAATATTTCGACATGATACTTTAGTCGGTAATAATGTTTTCACCTGAAATGCATAGGTTGAAAAGATCTTTAATCAACAAAAGCTATGATTGTAAATATTTCGACATGATACTTTAGTCGGTAATAATGTTTTCACCTGAAATGCATAGGTTGAAAAGATCTTTAATCAACAAAAGCTATGATTGTAAATATTTCGACATGATACTTTAGTCGGTAATAATGTTTTCACCTGAAATGCATAGGTTGAAAAGATCTTTAATCAACAAAAGCTATGATTGTAAATATTTCGACATGATACTTTAGTCGGTAATAATGTTTTCACCTGAAATGCATAGGTTGAAAAGATCTTTAATCAACAAAAGCTATGATTGTAAATATTTCGACATGATACTTTAGTCGGTAATAATGTTTTCACCTGAAATGCATAGGTTGAAAAGATCTTTAATCAACAAAAGCTATGATTGTAAATATTTCGACATGATACTTTAGTCGGTAATAATGTTTTCACCTTAAATGCATAGGTTGAAAAGATCTTTAATCAACAAAAGCTATGATTGTAAATATTTCGACATGATACTCTAGTCGGTAATAATGTTTTCACCTGAAATGCATAGGTTGAAAAGATCTTTAATCAACAAAAGCTATGATTGTAAATATTTCGACATGATACTCTAGTCGGTAATAATGTTTTCACCTGAAATGCATAGGTTGAAAAGATCTTTAATCAACAAAAGCTATGATTGTAAATATTTCGACATGATACTCTAGTCGGTAATAATGTTTTCACCTGAAATGCATAGGTTGAAAAGATCTTTAATCAACAAAAGCTATGATTGTAAATATTTCGACATGATACTTTAGTCGGTAATAATGTTTTCACCTGAAATGCATAGGTTGAAAAGATCTTTAATCAACAAAAGCTATGATTGTAAATATTTCGACATGATACTTTAGTCGGTAATAATGTTTTCACCTGAAATGCATAGGTTGAAAAGATCTTTAATCAACAAAAGCTATGATTGTAAATATTTCGACATGATACTCTAGTCGGTAATAATGTTTTCACCTGAAATGCATAGGTTGAAAAGATCTTTAATCAACAAAAGCTATGATTGTAAATATTTCGACATGATACTTTAGTCGGTAATAATGTTTTCACCTGAAATGAATAGGTTGAAAAGATCTTTAATCAACAAAAGCTATGATTGTAAATATTTCGACATGATACTCTAGTCGGTAATAATGTTTTCACCTGAAATGCATAGGTTGAAAAGATCTTTAATCAACAAAAGCTATGATTGTAAATATTTCGACATGATACTCTAGTCGGTAATAATGTTTTCACCTGAAATGCATAGGTTGAAAAGATCTTTAATCAACAAAAGCTATGATTGTAAATATTTCGACATGATACTTTAGTCGGTAATAATGTTTTCACCTGAAATGCATAGGTTGAAAAGATCTTTAATCAACAAAAGCTATGATTGTAAATATTTCGACATGATACTCTAGTCGGTAATAATGTTTTCACCTGAAATGCATAGGTTGAAAAGATCTTTAATCAACAAAAGCTATGATTGTAAATATTTCGACATGATACTTTAGTCGGTAATAATGTTTTCACCTGAAATGCATAGGTTGAAAAGATCTTTAATCAACAAAAGCTATGATTGTAAATATTTCGACATGATACTTTAGTCGGTAATAATGTTTTCACCTGAAATGCATAGGTTGAAAAGATCTTTAATCAACAAAAGCTATGATTGTAAATATTTCGACATGATACTTTAGTCGGTAATAATGTTTTCACCTGAAATGCATAGGTTGAAAAGATCTTTAATCAACAAAAGCTATGATTGTAAATATTTCGACATGATACTCTAGTCGGTAATAATGTTTTCACCTGAAATGCATAGGTTGAAAAGATCTTTAATCAACAAAAGCTATGATTGTAAATATTTCGACATGATACTCTAATCGGTAATAATGTTTTCACCTGAAATGCATAGGTTGAAAAGATCTTTAATCAACAAAAGCAATGATTGTAAATATTTCGACATGATACTCTAGTCGGTAATAATGTTTTCACCTGAAATGCATAGGTTGAAAAGATCTTTAATCAACAAAAGCTATGATTGTAAATATTTCGACATGATACTTTAGTCGGTAATAATGTTTTCACCTGAAATGCATAGGTTGAAAAGATCTTTAATCAACAAAAGCTATGATTGTAAATATTTCGACATGATACTTTAGTCGGTAATAATGTTTTCACCTGAAATGCATAGGTTGAAAAGATCTTTAATCAACAAAAGCTATGATTGTAAATATTTCGACATGATACTTTAGTCGGTAATAATGTTTTCACCTGAAATGCATAGGTTGAAAAGATCTTTAATCAACAAAAGCTATGATTGTAAATATTTCGACATGATACTCTAGTCGGTAATAATGTTTTCACCTGAAATGCATAGGTTGAAAAGATCTTTAATCAACAAAAGCTATGATTGTAAATATTTCGACATGATACTCTAGTCGGTAATAATGTTTTCACCTGAAATGCATAGGTTGAAAAGATCTTTAATCAACAAAAGCTATGATTGTAAATATTTCGACATGATACTCTAGTCGGTAATAATGTTTTCACCTGAAATGCATAGGTTGAAAAGATCTTTAATCAACAAAAGCTATGATTGTAAATATTTCGACATGATACTTTAGTCGGTAATAATGTTTTCACCTGAAATGCATAGGTTGAAAAGATCTTTAATCAACAAAAGCTATGATTGTAAATATTTCGACATGATACTTTAGTCGGTAATAATGTTTTCACCTGAAATGCATAGGTTGAAAAGATCTTTAATCAACAAAAGCTATGATTGTAAATATTTCGACATGATACTCTAGTCGGTAATAATGTTTTCACCTGAAATGCATAGGTTGAAAAGATCTTTAATCAACAAAAGCTATGATTGTAAATATTTCGACATGATACTTTAGTCGGTAATAATGTTTTCACCTGAAATGAATAGGTTGAAAAGATCTTTAATCAACAAAAGCTATGATTGTAAATATTTCGACATGATACTCTAGTCGGTAATAATGTTTTCACCTGAAATGCATAGGTTGAAAAGATCTTTAATCAACAAAAGCTATGATTGTAAATATTTCGACATGATACTCTAGTCGGTAATAATGTTTTCACCTGAAATGCATAGGTTGAAAAGATCTTTAATCAACAAAAGCTATGATTGTAAATATTTCGACATGATACTTTAGTCGGTAATAATGTTTTCACCTGAAATGCATAGGTTGAAAAGATCTTTAATCAACAAAAGCTATGATTGTAAATATTTCGACATGATACTCTAGTCGGTAATAATGTTTTCACCTGAAATGCATAGGTTGAAAAGATCTTTAATCAACAAAAGCTATGATTGTAAATATTTCGACATGATACTTTAGTCGGTAATAATGTTTTCACCTGAAATGCATAGGTTGAAAAGATCTTTAATCAACAAAAGCTATGATTGTAAATATTTCGACATGATACTTTAGTCGGTAATAATGTTTTCACCTGAAATGCATAGGTTGAAAAGATCTTTAATCAACAAAAGCTATGATTGTAAATATTTCGACATGATACTTTAGTCGGTAATAATGTTTTCACCTGAAATGCATAGGTTGAAAAGATCTTTAATCAACAAAAGCTATGATTGTAAATATTTCGACATGATACTCTAGTCGGTAATAATGTTTTCACCTGAAATGCATAGGTTGAAAAGATCTTTAATCAACAAAAGCTATGATTGTAAATATTTCGACATGATACTCTAATCGGTAATAATGTTTTCACCTGAAATGCATAGGTTGAAAAGATCTTTAATCAACAAAAGCAATGATTGTAAATATTTCGACATGATACTCTAGTCGGTAATAATGTTTTCACCTGAAATGCATAGGTTGAAAAGATCTTTAATCAACAAAAGCTATGATTGTAAATATTTCGACATGATACTTTAGTCGGTAATAATGTTTTCACCTGAAATGCATAGGTTGAAAAGATCTTTAATCAACAAAAGCTATGATTGTAAATATTTCGACATGATACTTTAGTCGGTAATAATGTTTTCACCTGAAATGCATAGGTTGAAAAGATCTTTAATCAACAAAAGCTATGATTGTAAATATTTCGACATGATACTTTAGTCGGTAATAATGTTTTCACCTGAAATGCATAGGTTGAAAAGATCTTTAATCAACAAAAGCTATGATTGTAAATATTTCGACATGATACTTTAGTCGGTAATAATGTTTTCACCTGAAATGCATAGGTTGAAAAGATCTTTAATCAACAAAAGCTATGATTGTAAATATTTCGACATGATACTTTAGTCGGTAATAATGTTTTCACCTGAAATGCATAGGTTGAAAAGATCTTTAATCAACAAAAGCTATGATTGTAAATATTTCGACATGATACTTTAGTCGGTAATAATGTTTTCACCTGAAATGCATAGGTTGAAAAGATCTTTAATCAACAAAAGCTATGATTGTAAATATTTCGACATGATACTTTAGTCGGTAATAATGTTTTCACCTGAAATGCATAGGTTGAAAAGATCTTTAATCAACAAAAGCTATGATTGTAAATATTTCGACATGATACTTTAGTCGGTAATAATGTTTTCACCTGAAATGCATAGGTTGAAAAGATCTTTAATCAACAAAAGCTATGATTGTAAATATTTCGACATGATACTTTAGTCGGTAATAATGTTTTCACCTGAAATGCATAGGTTGAAAAGATCTTTAATCAACAAAAGCTATGATTGTAAATATTTCGACATGATACTCTAGTCGGTAATAATGTTTTCACCTGAAATGCATAGGTTGAAAAGATCTTTAATCAACAAAAGCTATGATTGTAAATATTTCGACATGATACTTTAGTCGGTAATAATGTTTTCACCTGAAATGCATAGGTTGAAAAGATCTTTAATCAACAAAAGCTATGATTGTAAATATTTCGACATGATACTTTAGTCGGTAATAATGTTTTCACCTGAAATGCATAGGTTGAAAAGATCTTTAATCAACAAAAGCTATGATTGTAAATATTTCGACATGATACTTTAGTCGGTAATAATGTTTTCACCTGAAATGCATAGGTTGAAAAGATCTTTAATCAACAAAAGCTATGATTGTAAATATTTCGACATGATACTCTAGTCGGTAATAATGTTTTCACCTGAAATGCATAGGTTGAAAAGATCTTTAATCAACAAAAGCTATGATTGTAAATATTTCGACATGATACTTTAGTCGGTAATAATGTTTTCACCTGAAATGCATAGGTTGAAAAGATCTTTAATCAACAAAAGCTATGATTGTAAATATTTCGACATGATACTTTAGTCGGTAATAATGTTTTCACCTGAAATGCATAGGTTGAAAAGATCTTTAATCAACAAAAGCTATGATTGTAAATATTTCGACATGATACTTTAGTCGGTAATAATGTTTTCACCTGAAATGCATAGGTTGAAAAGATCTTTAATCAACAAAAGCTATGATTGTAAATATTTCGACATGATACTTTAGTCGGTAATAATGTTTTCACCTGAAATGCATAGGTTGAAAAGATCTTTAATCAACAAAAGCTATGATTGTAAATATTTCGACATGATACTCTAGTCGGTAATAATGTTTTCACCTGAAATGCATAGGTTGAAAAGATCTTTAATCAACAAAAGCTATGATTGTAAATATTTCGACATGATACTCTAGTCAGTAATAATGTTTTCACCTGAAATGCATAGGTTGAAAAGATCTTTAATCAACAAAAGCTATGATTGTAAATATTTCGACATGATACTCTAGTCGGTAATAATGTTTTCACCTGAAATGCATAGGTTGAAAAGATCTTTAATCAACAAAAGCTATGATTGTAAATATTTCGACATGATACTTTAGTCGGTAATAATGTTTTCACCTGAAATGCATAGGTTGAAAAGATCTTTAATCAACAAAAGCTATGATTGTAAATATTTCGACATGATACTTTAGTCGGTAATAATGTTTTCAACTGAAATGCATAGGTTGAAAAGATCTTTAATCAACAAAAGCTATGATTGTAAATATTTCGACATGATACTTTAGTCGGTAATAATGTTTTCACCTGAAATGCATAGGTTGAAAGAATCTTTAATCAACAAAAGCTATGATTGTAAATATTTCGACATGATATTCTAGTCGGTAATAATGTTTTCACCTGAAATGCATAGGTTGAAAAGATCTTTAATCAACAAAAGCTATGATTGTAAATATTTCGACATGATACTCTAGTCGGTAATAATGTTTTCACCTGAAATGCATAGGTTGAAAAGATCTTTAATCAACAAAAGCTATGATTGTAAATATTTCGACATGATACTTTAGTCGGTAATAATGTTTTCAACTGAAATGCATAGGTTGAAAAGATCTTTAATCAACAAAAGCTATGATTGTAAATATTTCGACATGATACTTTAGTCGGTAATAATGTTTTCACCTGAAATGCATAGGTTGAAAAGATCTTTAATCAACAAAAGCTATGATTGTAAATATTTCGACATGATACTTTAGTCGGTAATAATGTTTTCAACTGAAATGCATAGGTTGAAAAGATCTTTAATCAACAAAAGCTATGATTGTAAATATTTCGACATGATACTCTAGTCGGTAATAATGTTTTCACCTGAAATGCATAGGTTGAAATATCTTTAATCAACAAAAGCTATGATTGTAAATATTTCGACATGATACTCTAGTCGGTAATAATGTTTTCACCTGAAATGCATAGGTTGAAAAGATCTTTAATCAACAAAAGCTATGATTGTAAATATTTCGACATGATACTCTAGTCGGTAATAATGTTTTCACCTGAAATGCATAGGTTGAAAAGATCTTTAATCAACAAAAGCTATGATTGTAAATATTTCGACATGATACTCTAGTCGGTAATAATATTTTCACCTGAAATGCATAGGTTGAAAAGATCTTTAATCAACAAAAGCTATGATTGTAAATATTTCGACATGATACTCTAGTCGGTAATAATGTTTTCACCTGAAATGCATAGGTTGAAAAGATCTTTAATCAACAAAAGCTATGATTGTAAATATTTCGACATGATACCTTAGTCGGTAATAATGTTTTCAACTGAAATGCATAGGTTGAAAAGATCTTTAATCAACAAAAGCTATGATTGTAAATATTTCGACATGATACTTTAGTCGGTAATAATGTTTTCAACTGAAATGCATAGGTGTAAAAGATCTTTAATCAACAAAAGCTATGATTGTAAATATTTCGACATGATACTTTAGTCGGTAATAATGTTTTCACCTGAAATGCATAGGTTGAAAAGATCTTTAATCAACAAAAGCTATGATTGTAAATATTTCGACATGATACTTTAGTCGGTAATAATGTTTTCAACTGAAATGCATAGGTTGAAAAGATCTTTAATCAACAAAAGCTATGATTGTAAATATTTCGACATGATACTTTAGTCGGTAATAATGTTTTCAACTGAAATGCATAGGTTGAAAAGATCTTTAATCAACAAAAGCTATGATTGTAAATATTTCGACATGATACTCTAGTCGGTAATAATGTTTTCACCTGAAATGCATAGGTTGAAAAGATCTTTAATAAACAAAAGCTATGATTGAAAATATTTCGACATGATACTCTAGTCGGTAATAATGTTTTCACCTGAAATGCATAGGTTGAAAAGATCTTTAATCAACAAAAGCTATGATTGTAAATATTTCGACATGATACTTTAGTCGGTAATAATGTTTTCACCTGAAATGCATAGGTTGAAAAGATCTTTAATCAACAAAAGCTATGATTGTAAATATTTCGACATGATACTCTAGTCGGTAATAATGTTTTCACCTGAAATGCATAGGTTGAAAAGATCTTTAATCAACAAAAGCTATGATTGTAAATATTTCGACATGATACTTTAGTCGGTAATAATGTTTTCAACTGAAATGCATAGGTTGAAAAGATCTTTAATCAACAAAAGCTATGATTGTAAATATTTCGACATGATACTCTAGTCGGTAATAATGTTTTCACCTGAAATGCATAGGTTGAAAAGATCTTTAATCAACAAAAGCTATGATTGTAAATATTTCGACATGATACTCTAGTCGGTAATAATGTTTTCACCTGAAATGCATAGGTTGAAAAGATCTTTAATCAACAAAAGCTATGATTGTAAATATTTCGACATGATACTCTAGTCGGTAATAATGTTTTCACCTGAAATGCATAGGTTGAAAAGATCTTTAATCAACAAAAGCTATGATTGTAAATATTTCGACATGATACTCTAGTCGGTAATAATGTTTTCACCTGAAATGCATAGGTTGAAAAGATCTTTAATCAACAAAAGCTATGATTGTAAATATTTCGACATGATACTCTAGTCGGTAATAATGTTTTCACCTGAAATGCATAGGTTGAAAAGATCTTTAATCAACAAAAGCTATGATTGTAAATATTTCGACATGATACTCTAGTCGGTAATAATGTTTTCACCTGAAATGCATAGGTTGAAAAGATCTTTAATCAACATAAGCTATGATTGTAAATATTTCGACATGATACTTTAGTCGGTAATAATGTTTTCAACTGAAATGCATAGGTTGAAAAGATCTTTAATCAACAAAAGCTATGATTGTAAATATTTCGACATGATACTTTAGTCGGTAATAATGTTTTCAACTGAAATGCATAGGTTGAAAAGATCTTTAATCAACAAAAGCTATGATTGTAAATATTTCGACATGATACTTTAGTCGGTAATAATGTTTTCAACTGAAATGCATAGGTGTAAAAGATCTTTAATCAACAAAAGCTATGATTGTAAATATTTCGACATGATACTTTAGTCGGTAATAATGTTTTCACCTGAAATGCATAGGTTGAAAAGATCTTTAATCAACAAAAGCTATGATTGTAAATATTTCGACATGATACTTTAGTCGGTAATAATGTTTTCAACTGAAATGCATAGGTTGAAAAGATCTTTAATCAACAAAAGCTATGATTGTAAATATTTCGACATGATACTTTAGTCGGTAATAATGTTTTCAACTGAAATGCATAGGTTGAAAAGATCTTTAATCAACAAAAGCTATGATTGTAAATATTTCGACATGATACTTTAGTCGGTAATAATGTTTTCACCTGAAATGCATAGGTTGAAAAGATCTTTAATCAACAAAAGCTATGATTGTAAATATTTCGACATGATACTCTAGTCGGTAATAATGTTTTCACCTGAAATGCATAGGTTGAAAAGATCTTTAATCAACAAAAGCTATGATTGTAAATATTTCGACATGATACTTTAGTCGGTAATAATGTTTTCACCTGAAATGCATAGGTTGAAAAGATCTTTAATCAACAAAAGCTATGATTGTAAATATTTCGACATGATACTCTAGTCGGTAATAATGTTTTCACCTGAAATGCATAGGTTGAAAAGATCTTTAATCAACAAAAGCTATGATTGTAAATATTTCGACATGATACTCTAGTCGGTAATAATGTTTTCACCTGAAATGCATAGGTTGAAAAGATCTTTAATCAACAAAAGCTATGATTGTAAATATTTCGACATGATACTCTAGTCGGTAATAATGTTTTCACCTGAAATGCATAGGTTGAAAAGATCTTTAATCAACAAAAGCTATGATTGTAAATATTTCGACATGATACTCTAGTCGGTAATAATGTTTTCACCTGAAATGCATAGGTTGAAAAGATCTTTAATCAACAAAAGCTATGATTGTAAATATTTCGACATGATACTCTAGTCGGTAATAATGTTTTCACCTGAAATGCATAGGTTGAAAAGATCTTTAATCAACAAAAGCTATGATTGTAAATATTTCGACATGATACTCTAGTCGGTAATAATGTTTTCACCTGAAATGCATAGGTTGAAAAGATCTTTAATCAACAAAAGCTATGATTGTAAATATTTCGACATGATACTTTAGTCGGTAATAATGTTTTCAACTGAAATGCATAGGTTGAAAAGATCTTTAATCAACAAAAGCTATGATTGTAAATATTTCGACATGATACTTTAGTCGGTAATAATGTTTTCAACTGAAATGCATAGGTTGAAAAGATCTTTAATCAACAAAAGCTATGATTGTAAATATTTCGACATGATACTTTAGTCGGTAATAATGTTTTCAACTGAAATGCATAGGTGTAAAAGATCTTTAATCAACAAAAGCTATGATTGTAAATATTTCGACATGATACTTTAGTCGGTAATAATGTTTTCACCTGAAATGCATAGGTTGAAAAGATCTTTAATCAACAAAAGCTATGATTGTAAATATTTCGACATGATACTTTAGTCGGTAATAATGTTTTCAACTGAAATGCATAGGTTGAAAAGATCTTTAATCAACAAAAGCTATGATTGTAAATATTTCGACATGATACTTTAGTCGGTAATAATGTTTTCAACTGAAATGCATAGGTTGAAAAGATCTTTAATCAACAAAAGCTATGATTGTAAATATTTCGACATGATACTTTAGTCGGTAATAATGTTTTCACCTGAAATGCATAGGTTGAAAAGATCTTTAATCAACAAAAGCTATGATTGTAAATATTTCGACATGATACTCTAGTCGGTAATAATGTTTTCACCTGAAATGCATAGGTTGAAAAGATCTTTAATCAACAAAAGCTATGATTGTAAATATTTCGACATGATACTTTAGTCGGTAATAATGTTTTCACCTGAAATGCATAGGTTGAAAAGATCTTTAATCAACAAAAGCTATGATTGTAAATATTTCGACATGATACTCTAGTCGGTAATAATGTTTTCACCTGAAATGCATAGGTTGAAAAGATCTTTAATCAACAAAAGCTATGATTGTAAATATTTCGACATGATACTTTAGTCGGTAATAATGTTTTCAACTGAAATGCATAGGTTGAAAAGATCTTTAATCAACAAAAGCTATGATTGTAAATATTTCGACATGATACTTTAGTCGGTAATAATGTTTTCACCTGAAATGCATAGGTTGAAAAGATCTTTAATCAACAAAAGCTATGATTGTAAATATTTCGACATGATACTCTAGTCGGTAATAATGTTTTCACCTGAAATGCATAGGTTGAAAAGATCTTTAATCAACAAAAGCTATGATTGTAAATATTTCGACATGATACTCTAGTCGGTAATAATGTTTTCACCTGAAATGCATAGGTTGAAAAGATCTTTAATCAACAAAAGCTATGATTGTAAATATTTCGACATGATACTCTAGTCGGTAATAATGTTTTCACCTGAAATGCATAGGTTGAAAAGATCTTTAATCAACAAAAGCTATGATTGTAAATATTTCGACATGATACTCTAGTCGGTAATAATGTTTTCACCTGAAATGCATAGGTTGAAAAGATCTTTAATCAACAAAAGCTATGATTGTAAATATTTCGACATGATACTCTAGTCGGTAATAATGTTTTCACCTGAAATGCATAGGTTGAAAAGATCTTTAATCAACAAAAGCTATGATTGTAAATATTTCGACATGATACTTTAGTCGGTAATAATGTTTTCACCTGAAATGCATAGGTTGAAAAGATCTTTAATCAACAAAAGCTATGATTGTAAATATTTCGACATGATACTCTAGTCGGTAATAATGTTTTCACCTGAAATGCATAGGTTGAAAAGATCTTTAATCAACAAAAGCTATGATTGTAAATATTTCGACATGATACTTTAGTCGGTAATAATGTTTTCACCTGAAATGCATAGGTTGAAAAGATCTTTAATCAACAAAAGCTATGATTGTAAATATTTCGACATGATACTCTAGTCGGTAATAATGTTTTCACCTGAAATGCATAGGTTGAAAAGATCTTTAATCAACAAAAGCTATGATTGTAAATATTTCGACATTATACTCTAGTCGGTAATAATGTTTTCACCTGAAATGCATAGGTTGAAAAGATCTTTAATCAACAAAAGCTATGATTGTAAATATTTCGACATGATACTTTAGTCGGTAATAATGTTTTCACCTGAAATGCATAGGTTGAAAAGATCTTTAATCAACAAAAGCTATGATTGTAAATATTTCGACATGATACTCTAGTCGGTAATAATGTTTTCACCTGAAATGCATAGGTTGAAAAGATCTTTAATCAACAAAAGCTATGATTGTAAATATTTCGACATGATACTCTAGTCGGTAATAATGTTTTCACCTGAAATGCATAGGTTGAAAAGATCTTTAATCAACAAAAGCTATGATTGTAAATATTTCGACATGATACTTTAGTCGGTAATAATGTTTTCACCTGAAATGCATAGGTTGAAAAGATCTTTAATCAACAAAAGCTATGATTGTAAATATTTCGACATGATACTCTAGTCGGTAATAATGTTTTCACCTGAAATGCATAGGTTGAAAAGATCTTTAATCAACAAAAGCTATGATTGTAAATATTTCGACATGATACTCTAGTCGGTAATAATGTTTTCACCTGAAATGCATAGGTTGAAAAGATCTTTAATCAACAAAAGCTATGATTGTAAATATTTCGACATGATACTTTAGACGGTAATAATGTTTTCACCTGAAATGCATAGGTTGAAAAGATCTTTAATCAACAAAAGCTATGATTGTAAATATTTCGACATGATACTCTAGTCGGTAATAATGTTTTCACCTGAAATGCATAGGTTGAAAAGATCTTTAATCAACAAAAGCTATGATTGTAAATATTTCGACATGATACTCTAGTCGGTAATAATGTTTTCACCTGAAATGCATAGGTTGAAAAGATCTTTAATCAACAAAAGCTATGATTGTAAATATTTCGACATGATACTTTAGTCGGTAATAATGTTTTCACCTGAAATGCATAGGTTGAAAAGATCTTTAATCAACAAAAGCTATGATTGTAAATATTTCGACATGATACTTTAGTCGGTAATAATGTTTTCAACTGAAATGCATAGGTTGAAAAGATGTTTAATCAACAAAAGCTATGATTGTAAATATTTCGACATGATACTTTAGTCGGTAATAATGTTTTCAACTGAAATGCATAGGTTGAAAAGATCTTTAATCAACAAAAGCTATGATTGTAAATATTTCGACATGATACTTTAGTCGGTAATAATGTTTTCACCTGAAATGCATAGGTTGAAAAGATCTTTAATCAACAAAAGCTATGATTGTAAATATTTCGACATGATACTCTAGTCGGTAATAATGTTTTCACCTGAAATGCATAGGTTGAAAAGATCTTTAATCAACAAAAGCTATGATTGTAAATATTTCGACATGATACTTTAGTCGGTAATAATGTTTTCACCTGAAATGCATAGGTTGAAAAGATCTTTAATCAACAAAAGCTATGATTGTAAATATTTCGACATGATACTCTAGTCGGTAATAATGTTTTCACCTGAAATGCATAGGTTGAAAAGATCTTTAATCAACAAAAGCTATGATTGTAAATATTTCGACATGATACTCTAGTCGGTAATAATGTTTTCACCTGAAATGCATAGGTTGAAAAGATCTTTAATCAACAAAAGCTATGATTGTAAATATTTCGACATGATACTTTAGTCGGTAATAATGTTTTCACCTGAAATGCATAGGTTGAAAAGATCTTTAATCAACAAAAGCTATGATTGTAAATATTTCGACATGATACTCTAGTCGGTAATAATGTTTTCACCTGAAATGCATAGGTTGAAAAGATCTTTAATCAACAAAAGCTATGATTGTAAATATTTCGACATGATACTCTAGTCGGTAATAATGTTTTCACCTGAAATGCATAGGTTGAAAAGATCTTTAATCAACAAAAGCTATGATTGTAAATATTTCGACATGATACTTTAGTCGGTAATAATGTTTTCACCTGAAATGCATAGGTTGAAAAGATCTTTAATCAACAAAAGCTATGATTGTAAATATTTCGACATGATACTTTAGTCGGTAATAATGTTTTCACCTGAAATGCATAGGTTGAAAAGATCTTTAATCAACAAAAGCTATGATTGTAAATATTTCGACATGATTCTCTAGTCGGTAATAATGTTTTCACCTGAAATGCATAGGTTGAAAAGATCTTTAATCAACAAAAGCTATGATTGTAAATATTTCGACATGATACTTTAGTCGGTAATAATGTTTTCACCTGAAATGCATAGGTTGAAAAGATCTTTAATCAACAAAAGCTATGATTGTAAATATTTCGACATGATACTTTAGTCGGTAATAATGTTTTCAACTGAAATGCATAGGTTGAAAAGATCTTTAATCAACAAAAGCTATGATTGTAAATATTTCGACATGATACTCTAGTCGGTAATAATGTTTTCACCTGAAATGCATAGGTTGAAAAGATCTTTAATCAACAAAAGCTATGATTGTAAATATTTCGACATGATACTCTAGTCGGTAATAATGTTTTCACCTGAAATGCATAGGTTGAAAAGATCTTTAATCAACAAAAGCTATGATTGTAAATATTTCGACATGATACTCTAGTCGGTAATAATGTTTTCACCTGAAATGCATAGGTTGAAAAGATCTTTAATCAACAAAAGCTATGATTGTAAATATTTCGACATGATACTCTAGTCGGTAATAATGTTTTCACCTGAAATGCATAGGTTGAAAAGATCTTTAATCAACAAAAGCTATGATTGTAAATATTTCGACATGATACTCTAGTCGGTAATAATGTTTTCACCTGAAATGCATAGGTTGAAAAGATCTTTAATCAACAAAAGCTATGATTGTAAATATTTCGACATGATACTTTAGTCGGTAATAATGTTTTCAACTGAAATGCATAGGTTGAAAAGATCTTTAATCAACAAAAGCTATGATTGTAAATATTTCGACATGATACTTTAGTCGGTAATAATGTTTTCAACTGAAATGCATAGGTTGAAAAGATCTTTAATCAACAAAAGCTATGATTGTAAATATTTCGACATGATACTTTAGTCGGTAATAATGTTTTCACCTGAAATGCATAGGTTGAAAAGATCTTTAATCAACAAAAGCTATGATTGTAAATATTTCGACATGATACTTTAGTCGGTAATAATGTTTTCAACTGAAATGCATAGGTTGAAAAGATCTTTAATCAACAAAAGCTATGATTGTAAATATTTCGACATGATACTTTAGTCGGTAATAATGTTTTCAACTGAAATGCATAGGTTGAAAAGATCTTTAATCAACAAAAGCTATGATTGTAAATATTTCGACATGATACTTTAGTCGGTAATAATGTTTTCACCTGAAATGCATAGGTTGAAAAGATCTTTAATCAACAAAAGCTATGATTGTAAATATTTCGACATGATACTCTAGTCGGTAATAATGTTTTCACCTGAAATGCATAGGTTGAAAAGATCTTTAATCAACAAAAGCTATGATTGTAAATATTTCGACATGATACGTTAGTCGGTAATAATGTTTTCACCTGAAATGCATAGGTTGAAAAGATCTTTAATCAACAAAAGCTATGATTGTAAATATTTCGACATGATACTCTAGTCGGTAATAATGTTTTCACCTGAAATGCATAGGTTGAAAAGATCTTTAATCAACAAAAGCTATGATTGTAAATATTTCGACATCATACTTTAGTCGGTAATAATGTTTTCAACTGAAATGCATAGGTTGAAAAGATCTTTAATCAACAAAAGCTATGATTGTAAATATTTCGACATGATACTTTAGTCGGTAATAATGTTTTCAACTGAAATGCATAGGTTGAAAAGATCTTTAATCAACAAAAGCTATGATTGTAAATATTTCGACATGATACTTTAGTCGGTAATAATGTTTTCACCTGAAATGCATAGGTTGAAAAGATCTTTAATCAACAAAAGCTATGATTGTAAATATTTCGACATGATACTTTAGTCGGTAATAATGTTTTCACCTGAAATGCATAGGTTGAAAAGATCTTTAATCAACAAAAGCTATGATTGTAAATATTTCGACATGATACTCTAGTCGGTAATAATGTTTTCACCTGAAATGCATAGGTTGAAAAGATCTTTAATCAACAAAAGCTATGATTGTAAATATTTCGACATGATACGTTAGTCGGTAATAATGTTTTCACCTGAAATGCATAGGTTGAAAAGATCTTTAATCAACAAAAGCTATGATTGTAAATATTTCGACATGATACTCTAGTCGGTAATAATGTTTTCACCTGAAATGCATAGGTTGAAAAGATCTTTAATCAACAAAAGCTATGATTGTAAATATTTCGACATGATACTTTAGTCGGTAATAATGTTTTCAACTGAAATGCATAGGTTGAAAAGATCTTTAATCAACAAAAGCTATGATTGTAAATATTTCGACATGATACTTTAGTCGGTAATAATGTTTTCACCTGAAATGCATAGGTTGAAAAGATCTTTAATCAACAAAAGCTATGATTGTAAATATTTCGACATGATACTTTAGTCGGTAATAATGTTTTCAACTGAAATGCATAGGTTGAAAAGATCTTTAATCAACAAAAGCTATGATTGTAAATATTTCGACATGATACTTTAGTCGGTAATAATGTTTTCACCTGAAATGCATAGGTTGAAAAGATCTTTAATCAACAAAAGCTATGATTGTAAATATTTCGACATGATACTTTAGTCGGTAATAATGTTTTCACCTGAAATGCATAGGTTGAAAAGATCTTTAATCAACAAAAGCTATGATTGTAAATATTTCGACATGATACTCTAGTCGGTAATAATGTTTTCACCTGAAATGCATAGGTTGAAAAGATCTTTAATCAACAAAAGCTATGATTGTAAATATTTCGACATGATACTCTAGTCGGTAATAATGTTTTCACCTGAAATGCATAGGTTGAAAAGATCTTTAATCAACAAAAGCTATGATTGTAAATATTTCGACATGATACTCTAGTCGGTAATAATGTTTTCACCTGAAATGCATAGGTTGAAAAGATCTTTAATCAACAAAAGCTATGATTGTAAATATTTCGACATGATACTCTAGTCGGTAATAATGTTTTCACCTGAAATGCATAGGTTGAAAAGATCTTTAATCAACAAAAGCTATGATTGTAAATATTTCGACATGATACTTTAGTCGGTAATAATGTTTTCAACTGAAATGCATAGGTTGAAAAGATCTTTAATCAACAAAAGCTATGATTGTAAATATTTCGACATGATACTTTAGTCGGTAATAATGTTTTCACCTGAAATGCATAGGTTGAAAAGATCTTTAATCAACAAAAGCTATGATTGTAAATATTTCGACATGATACTTTAGTCGGTAATAATGTTTTCACCTGAAATGCATAGGTTGAAAAGATCTTTAATCAACAAAAGCTATGATTGTAAATATTTCGACATGATACTTTAGTCGGTAATAATGTTTTCAACTGAAATGCATAGGTTGAAAAGATCTTTAATCAACAAAAGCTATGATTGTAAATATTTCGACATGATACTTTAGTCGGTAATAATGTTTTCAACTGAAATGCATAGGTTGAAAAGATCTTTAATCAACAAAAGCTATGATTGTAAATATTTCGACATGATACTTTAGTCGGTAATAATGTTTTCACCTGAAATGCATAGGTTGAAAAGATCTTTAATCAACAAAAGCTATGATTGTAAATATTTCGACATGATACTTAGTCGGTAATAATGTTTTCACCTGAAATGCATAGGTTGAAAAGATCTTTAATCAACAAAAGCTATGATTGTAAATATTTCGACATGATACTTTAGTCGGTAATAATGTTTTCACCTGAAATGCATAGGTTGAAAAGATCTTTAATCAACAAAAGCTATGATTGTAAATATTTCGACATGATACTCTAGTCGGTAATAATGTTTTCACCTGAAATGCATAGGTTGAAAAGATCTTTAATCAACAAAAGCTATGATTGTAAATATTTCGACATGATACTTTAGTCGGTAATAATGTTTTCAACTGAAATGCATAGGTTGAAAAGATCTTTAATCAACAAAAGCTATGATTGTAAATATTTCGACATGATACTTTAGTCGGTAATAATGTTTTCACCTGAAATGCATAGGTTGAAAAGATCTTTAATCAACAAAAGCTATGATTGTAAATATTTCGACATGATACTTTAGTCGGTAATAATGTTTTCACCTGAAATGCATAGGTTGAAAAGATCTTTAATCAACAAAAGCTATGATTGTAAATATTTCGACATGATACTTTAGTCGGTAATAATGTTTTCACCTGAAATGCATAGGTTGAAAAGATCTTTAATCAACAAAAGCTATGATTGTAAATATTTCGACATGATACTCTAGTCGGTAATAATGTTTTCACCTGAAATGCATAGGTTGAAAAGATCTTTAATCAACAAAAGCTATGATTGTAAATATTTCGACATGATACTTTAGTCGGTAATAATGTTTTCACCTGAAATGCATAGGTTGAAAAGATCTTTAATCAACAAAAGCTATGATTGTAAATATTTCGACATGATACTCTAGTCGGTAATAATGTTTTCACCTGAAATGCATAGGTTGAAAAGATCTTTAATCAACAAAAGCTATGATTGTAAATATTTCGACATGATACTTTAGTCGGTAATAATGTTTTCAACTGAAATGCATAGGTTGAAAAGATCTTTAATCAACAAAAGCTATGATTGTAAATATTTCGACATGATACTTTAGTCGGTAATAATGTTTTCACCTGAAATGCATAGGTTGAAAAGATCTTTAATCAACAAAAGCTATGATTGTAAATATTTCGACATGATACTCTAGTCGGTAATAATGTTTTCACCTGAAATGCATAGGTTGAAAAGATCTTTAATCAACAAAAGCTATGATTGTAAATATTTCGACATGATACTTTAGTCGGTAATAATGTTTTCACCTGAAATGCATAGGTTGAAAAGATCTTTAATCAACAAAAGCTATGATTGTAAATATTTCGACATGATACTCTAGTCGGTAATAATGTTTTCACCTGAAATGCATAGGTTGAAAAGATCTTTAATCAACAAAAGCTATGATTGTAAATATTTCGACATGATACTCTAGTCGGTAATAATGTTTTCACCTGAAATGCATAGGTTGAAAAGATCTTTAATCAACAAAAGCTATGATTGTAAATATTTCGACATGATACTCTAGTCGGTAATAATGTTTTCACCTGAAATGCATAGGTTGAAAAGATCTTTAATCAACAAAAGCTATGATTGTAAATATTTCGACATGATACTTTAGTCGGTAATAATGTTTTCACCTGAAATGCATAGGTTGAAAAGATCTTTAATCAACAAAAGCTATGATTGTAAATATTTCGACATGATACTCTAGTCGGTAATAATGTTTTCACCTGAAATGCATAGGTTGAAAAGATCTTTAATCAACAAAAGCTATGATTGTAAATATTTCGACATGATACTTTAGTCGGTAATAATGTTTTCACCTGAAATGCATAGGTTGAAAAGATCTTTAATCAACAAAAGCTATGATTGTAAATATTTCGACATGATACTTTAGTCGGTAATAATGTTTTCACCTGAAATGCATAGGTTGAAAAGATCTTTAATCAACAAAAGCTATGATTGTAAATATTTCGACATGATACTTTAGTCGGTAATAATGTTTTCACCTGAAATGCATAGGTTGAAAAGATCTTTAATCAACAAAAGCTATGATTGTAAATATTTCGACATGATACTCTAGTCGGTAATAATGTTTTCACCTGAAATGCATAGGTTGAAAAGATCTTTAATCAACAAAAGCTATGATTGTAAATATTTCGACATGATACTTTAGTCGGTAATAATGTTTTCACCTGAAATGCATAGGTTGAAAAGATCTTTAATCAACAAAAGCTATGATTGTAAATATTTCGACATGATACTCTAGTCGGTAATAATGTTTTCACCTGAAATGCATAGGTTGAAAAGATCTTTAATCAACAAAAGCTATGATTGTAAATATTTCGACATGATACTTTAGTCGGTAATAATGTTTTCACCTGAAATGCATAGGTTGAAAAGATCTTTAATCAACAAAAGCTATGATTGTAAATATTTCGACATGATACTTTAGTCGGTAATAATGTTTTCACCTGAAATGCATAGGTTGAAAAGATCTTTAATCAACAAAAGCTATGATTGTAAATATTTCGACATGATACTTTAGTCGGTAATAATGTTTTCACCTGAAATGCATAGGTTGAAAAGATCTTTAATCAACAAAAGCTATGATTGTAAATATTTCGACATGATACTTTAGTCGGTAATAATGTTTTCACCTGAAATGCATAGGTTGAAAAGATCTTTAATCAACAAAAGCTATGATTGTAAATATTTCGACATGATACTTTAGTCGGTAATAATGTTTTCACCTGAAATGCATAGGTTGAAAAGATCTTTAATCAACAAAAGCTATGATTGTAAATATTTCGACATGATACTTTAGTCGGTAATAATGTTTTCACCTGAAATGCATAGGTTGAAAAGATCTTTAATCAACAAAAGCTATGATTGTAAATATTTCGACATGATACTTTAGTCGGTAATAATGTTTTCACCTGAAATGCATAGGTTGAAAAGATCTTTAATCAACAAAAGCTATGATTGTAAATATTTCGACATGATACTTTAGTCGGTAATAATGTTTTCACCTGAAATGCATAGGTTGAAAAGATCTTTAATCAACAAAAGCTATGATTGTAAATATTTCGACATGATACTTTAGTCGGTAATAATGTTTTCACCTGAAATGCATAGGTTGAAAAGATCTTTAATCAACAAAAGCTATGATTGTAAATATTTCGACATGATACTTTAGTCGGTAATAATGTTTTCACCTGAAATGCATAGGTTGAAAAGATCTTTAATCAACAAAAGCTATGATTGTAAATATTTCGACATGATACTTTAGTCGGTAATAATGTTTTCACCTGAAATGCATAGGTTGAAAAGATCTTTAATCAACAAAAGCTATGATTGTAAATATTTCGACATGATACTTTAGTCGGTAATAATGTTTTCACCTGAAATGCATAGGTTGAAAAGATATTTAATCAACAAAAGCTATGATTGTAAATATTTCGACATGATACTTTAGTCGGTAATAATGTTTTCACCTGAAATGCATAGGTTGAAAAGATCTTTAATCAACAAAAGCTATGATTGTAAATATTTCGACATGATACTCTAGTCGGTAATAATGTTTTCACCTGAAATGCATAGGTTGAAAAGATCTTTAATCAACAAAAGCTATGATTGTAAATATTTCGACATGATACTTTAGTCGGTAATAATGTTTTCACCTGAAATGCATAGGTTGAAAAGATCTTTAATCAACAAAAGCTATGATTGTAAATATTTCGACATGATACTCTAGTCGGTAATAATGTTTTCACCTGAAATGCATAGGTTGAAAAGATCTTTAATCAACAAAAGCTATGATTGTAAATATTTCGACATGATAGTCTAGTCGGTAATAATGTTTTCACCTGAAATGCATAGGTTGAAAAGATCTTTAATCAACAAAAGCTATGATTGTAAATATTTCGACATGATACTTTAGTCGGTAATAATGTTTTCACCTGAAATGCATAGGTTGAAAAGATCTTTGATCAACAAAAGCTATGATT